>NC_035446.2:17178321-17381444 GCF_002127325.2 Helianthus annuus
ATGAGGCCAGGATTGGAAATCACTGGAGAAATAATCAATTGTTGGACATATATTTTGAATGAAAAAGAAAAAAGAAGATCAAAAGACAACAAAACTCCAAGATTTTTCTGTACTATTCGAATGCTGGTAAGATATATAAAACGCAATTTTTCTGTATTATAGAAATAATATTTGTATAATGAAGTATTTTGATGTTTGATTGAATAAAGTTTTATAAAACGCAATTGGTTTTATTTCTTTTATAAAACGCATTGCTTACTTTGTTTGAATGAAGTTTTATATAACGCAGCTGTATGTTTTATTAGCTTCATAAAACGCAATAATATGTTAATTTGATTAATGTTATGCAGGCTTTAACATCGAGTGATAAGGAAGAAACTGAAAATGAAGAAAAGATGATAGAAGCATTCACAAAGAACATTGAAAAAATTCTTCAATGTGCAAAGCTAAAAGGCATAAAAGATTTTAAAATTATCCTTGTCCTGATTCTCCTTTCAGAGCACTTCTTTCTGATCTCCTTCAATCTTGAAGAGAAACAAATATTCATCATTGACAACGGTGCGAAAGAAGCCACAAATAAAGATAAATATGGTGATGTGCCTGAAAATACATTAAGTATTCTTACTTATGCTTTTAAAACACAAATATAAACCACCTAATCTTTTTGTTTTTTTTTTCCTGAAGAGGAATGCTTTGGCAACTTACCATAAATCTGTTGGACATGAAAAAGCAGATGATATAAAGGGAATAACCCCTGTTAGAATGGAGATGAAATGGAGGACAAAAGATAACGACATTGACTGTGGTATATTCTGTTGCGTCATATGGAATGTTATCATGGTGAAGTGGTCGAAAAATGGGATTGTGGGTTTAACGTGGAATATGAAGAACCTGCAATTATCAAGAAGGGTAAAAACAAAAAACCAGTCAACAAGCAGACCGCACAACTTGATGATTTAAGAAGAAAGTTCATCGCGAAGATATTATTGCACGAAATCAACGAACAAAAAGATTATGTTATTGAGGACTCAAAGAAGTTTCGAGACCTCACGAAACTTAAAAAACAATCTTATGACACTGGTTTAGATAGGATTAAAGACAGGCTTACTCTTGTTGGTTTACTTTGATTTAGAAATGCTACTTATTATAAAACGCAATGTTTTTTCTTTTAGCATGGTTTTAATATAACTCATTATTTTCTTGATCTTGCTGGTTTACTTTGATTTAGAAATGCTACTTATTATAAAACGCAATGTTTTTCTTTTATCATAATTTTAATATAACGCAGTATTTTCTTGATCTTGCTGGTTACTTTGGATAATTTTCATATAACGCAATATTTTGTTGATATATTTAAAATACTCTTATTTGTTTTTTATTTTAAAACGCAATATGTATCCTTTCTTTTAATTAAACATTATTTTGATAAAATTTTATATAATATATTTAAAATTTATAAAAAGGATACATATATAGTGAAATGCTATTAATATAAAACGCAACATTTTTACTTATTATAAAACGCAATGTTTTTTACTTTTTGGATAATTTTCATATAACACAATATTTTGTTGACATATTTAAAATGCTCTTATTTGTTTGTTATTTTAAAATGCAATATGTATCCTTTCTTTTAAACATTATTTTGATAAAAATTTTATATAATATATTTAAAATTTATAAAAAGGATACATATATAGTGAAATGTTATTAATATAAAACGCAACATTTTAATAGTATGCTATAACTCAACATTGTCTATTTATTTGTTGTTTGACATAAGTTATTTACTCTAAAACGCATTACAAAGTGTTTCCTAATTATTCATTTCCAAACATATAACGCAATATACCTTTATAACGCAGTGAATTTTTTTTTACTATTTTTATAACACAAAACACAAATTAATAGCTTAATTACAATAATGACAATCATAAAACTGATATATTATAATCTTCTAAAACGCAATGTTATAAAAAAATAATAATAAATGAATAATAGATAAAACAAAGAAAAAACTAATAGCTTAATGACAAGGAAATTGATTAGATAAAAAGTCTTAAAAAGACTTAAAAAGCCTTTTGGATTCCTGATAAAATACTGTATGATTGAACAATCAATTCAAAGAAAAAAAAATATAATATAATCATTTTTATTATTAACACACTTGATTCAAATCCCTCTACCAATCCATTATATAAGAACAAAAAACCTAAACTATTTTCACATTCCTCTCATCATACACCAAATACACCAATACCCGACACACACAAACCCTAAAATGGCTAATCAACAACTATCAGTTTGGTGGGTTAAAAGAAGCAATTTCGTTCTTCAATTCCTTGATGGAAAAAAAATAAAATACCATTCCGTTGCTTCTGTTCTTCAAAACTGCAATTATAATGTTTTGAGAAGGATGAATGAAATAGGTATACCACCTGCTTGTTACACAGATCAGACAGCCGCACTGTTCAGAATTCTACACAAAAGATTTGGAAATCCGAATCAAACTGCAACTGAAGATGCCCAGGTTACTTCTTGGGAGTTCATTGAAGAAACTTTCAAAGTTTCAGTGACTTGGAACGATGGTGATGTGGAGATGTATGACCCAAAGGACATATCTAGTAGTGAGTATATAAAGTTTTTGAAGCAGTTATCTCAAATACCAATCACCAACAACTCTGCTTGTAAATTTGCAGAGAAGCTTCAAAAGGCAGTAGTCTCACAGGTTGAACTTTGGGTTGAATCTGAAAGTGATGAGGAGATCCCTGATGGAAGCTTAGGGTTCTCATCCGAAGAAGAAACAAACTTTGATCCATGATGCTGATCATGCTAGTAATTTTTATTTTATTTTGTAGTTTGAAATCATCTTTGTTTAAAACTATCATCATCTATATAACGCAATGTTTATGTATCCACTTGCATTTCTTGTTTAATTTGATCTATGATCTGTGTTATAATAAAACGCAATAATCAAAAAATTCCATTTAAAGTATATTGTTCTATGTATAAAACGCCATAACAATATACTGTTGTTATCATAAAACGCAATTAACCAAAAAAAGCTGATATTTATGAAGGATATCACAAAACGCAGTAACAAAAATAGATGAAACCTATACATCATAAAACGCAATGACAAAATTTTTTTTTCTTACTGATATCAGAATTTGACAGAATTTGTATACATACTTACATTGCATTGCTAGAACCTATAGCATTAGAAGAAACCTTATCTTTACATGTGCGACTGTTATGTCCTTTTCCACCACATACACGGCACGATTTCTGGATCTTTGATGATTTCTGAATTGCAATCTCACGATTAGACTTGATCCTTTTTTGTACACCGCATCCTTTGGTCCTTATTTTGATCGGGACACGAATCATAGAATCTGATTTTTCTAAGTTCCCTCCAATATCAGCAAATCTTTCTTTGCGACTAGGAGGCGTCGCAGCAACCATAACCTCATCCGCTTTATCAATATAACTTTTAATATGATCCCTGTAACGACACAGCTCATCTAAATCCCCAACCAGCCTATTAACCACATACTCATTTGCAACAATGATTTCTCTATAAACTTTAACAATTTCACTATTCCTACCAATTTCATCAAACCGAATATTGCAATGATTTGAACCATTTGAAACAACATCTCTCATCCATCTTCTATTAACATATCTTCTAGGAAACTCAGTTATATCATCATACCGTAGAACATAAAATATATGGCGGCACAATATACCAAATTGTTCAAAACGTTTGCAAGAATAACTTATACTTAAACCATCTTCTTGTTTGCTGTATTGCACCTGTAAATAAGATAAGCTATATAAAATTAGTGAAATGTAATATAAAACGCAATGAATAATAAATATAATACAGAAATAAGTATATGATCATATAATGATAAAACGCAACAAAAGATGGAAAAAATAAAATGCAATAGATATTTAAAACAATATAAATTTAAAAAATACCTTGAATAAAGATGTGCATGGCTGTTTGAAATCCTTTATTTCATAATATTGAACATCACCCACAGTATCAAGAGACTTTGACATACACTTTGTAATGGCAGCATCAATTTCAATCTAAATATCCTTAAAAATTGTTTTGGTATATATTTCTGATGCTTGTTTCTCCAATACAAAGTCACTCCATGTGACAACTCGAAACTTAGAACCTTTCGTTGTATCTTGATGTAACTTGCTTGAACGTTACGTGACTAGTTAACTTGTCAATTTAGTAAATGATATAAGTGAACCTTTTATGTGATTATGTGTGTGCTTGTATGAATAGTATGTATATATATGTGTAAGTGGGCCGAGAACCAAGAACCCGACTCGAGACCATGCAGTCTCGAGTGAACAGTAACAGTTGGGCCGGTTGGGCCGTTTAATCACACCCGAAACCCATTAGGGTGCACCATGTAGAACTAGTATATATATTACACTCCTAGCCATCTTTGCCATTTTCTTGGGCAAACCATACACACTCTCCTACTTTCTCTCTCACTAAAACCCTAGAAGCACAAACCTCCACTCCCTCATTCTCGGATCCAATCGATTAACACTTGAGTCTTCGGTTCAAGCTTGGAATCGGCATTTGGAGTTCACCCTTCCTATCCCCTAACCGGTTAGTGATTCATGTTGTGTTTTGTGTTTGGGTTGATGATTATGATAATATGTTTGCTTGCTAAGTTTATACATGATTAAAGGTGTGGATGTGTAATGATGTAGGTTAGTGATGCATGCTAGGTATTTATTTTGTATGATGATGTTACGTATATGATGTATTCGGCTAACATGCTTTGATTCGGATATATTGCACAATGAGCTCATGATATCTTGTGTTTAAATGAGGTTTAAACCACTTATTGTTAATGTTCATGAAACCGGCTTGCATATATACTAGATAATGTCATGTAATCGGTGTTATGTGATGATTGAAACCATTAGATGAGTATGTTTAAGTGTTTTGATTGTTGTTCATGATTATGACCATGATTAATGCTAAAAACCCTAAAACATGATGAACAAGTTTGATGATCAACATGAACATGACTTGAATATATGAAGAACTTGTTGAGTATGATATGAATGTGTTATGAATATTTAAAATCTGATTGTTTGATCCATTTTGGTTAATAATTAGACAAGAAAACATGTTTAGTGGATAGTACACAATTGTTGCATGAAATCAAAACTCTATTGGATAGTACAACTGTGCAGAATCAGCAGTTGCTGGGGGGTCGAGACCCCCGGTTCCGACTCGAGACCATGAACATGATAACTCGAGAACATAGATTGCGACACAGGTTGCGAGTCGAGAACCCCTAGTCTCGACTCGAGACCACACATGATCATCACACAAACATCATGACCCGAGACCCTGCTTGCGAGTCCGATTGCGACTCGAGACCAATACATGCATGACCCGAAACCACCTCGGTTGCGACTCGAGATCTTGTAAGCTACACTCGAGACCACACAGTCTCGACTCAAGACCATATACATGTACACACTATTTGGACTTCCACACTGCTACGGGCTTGGATATTTGGGCCGGACTTATGGGCTTCTTGTGTTACTGTTGAATGCGTGTTTTGGGCTTGCGTGCTATTACGAGTCCAACTGTTTGGGCCACACTTAGACTTTGGTTGTTACATGAACATTACTATGGAACCTGTTACGAACTGTTGTTGAACTGCCATGCTAGATATGTATGCCATGATTGTTACTTGCTAGTATACGTGTAGGACATACGTGCACTACTTGGATACGAACCTGACTTGAATGGTATCTATGT
Organism: Helianthus annuus; assembly: GCF_002127325.2. NCBI lineage: Eukaryota > Viridiplantae > Streptophyta > Magnoliopsida > Asterales > Asteraceae > Helianthus > Helianthus annuus. The sequence continues at coordinate 17,184,137 of NC_035446.2, forward strand.
TAGGACGTAGTTGACCACTTACAACTTGATTGACTTTTCTGTGTATCTGCCGAGCAAACCAAGGTGAGTTCACACCCTCTACAAAGCATGGGATTCCCTGGGTTGGGAATGGGGTTAAGGAACGTAGATTCCTCGTCCTCCTTGGGTAGGACAGCAATGGTTCAGGAATGTAATTCCTCGTCCTCACGGACAGATAACTCGTACTAGACCAAAACTCTATCACGAAGTCCCTCCTTTTATATCGACTTAATCGCCGGGCCAATGGCGAGCGGGTCATTAGTTAGATAGCGCTATTTAGGTCTGACAAACCTCACACCGTTCCGCAGAGGAGGGCGTGAACTAATGGATCTGGGGCACGTCAATGATGATAGACATTGACAGTTTCAGGGCACATAAACATGACTACAGTCAGCAGTCGATATGGTAACGAGTCTAGTGTATACATGGGGTAGCCCCCACGGCCGAAGTGCCAGATAACTAACACGGGGTAGCCCCCACGGCTGGAATGCCAGAGTAACTGGGAATAAACAAGTCACGTTTTCAACTATGGGGTAACCCCCACGGCAGGATGCCAGATAAAGGAAGCTGTTTTCGAAACAAATTAAAACGAACACCCAACTGTGAACTCACTCAACTTGTTGTTGACTCGTTACTACATGCTTTGCAGGACCATAGGTACTTAGCTGGAGCTTGCACGGGGGAGAGTCGTTGTGGGACATGGATAGCTGCGTGCCATGTTAAACTTGGAAACAATTGAACTTATGTTTTGGTTTTAAATCTTATGCTTCCGCTTGCAACTTAAACTATGTTTTGTTTGAACACCAATTGTATTGGTTGGATTTTATAACTACTTATATGCCTGTTCAATATGATTGGTGGTTGGATCCTGGTCAGTCACTCCTCCAAGCGGTAGTACTCCGCAGGTGGATTTTGGGGGTGTGACAGATTGGTATCAGAGCCATTGGTTATAGTGAACTTGGTTTTAATAAAGGAGAAACGTTTTTGTTAAAACCAGACTATAACCTGTACAGTGCTCAACAGTCCACAACGACGCTTCACTCCACATGCAAGGCTCGACATTCTAGGTGATATGATCTATGTGTATTGCCTACTTGATAGTTACATAGTACATTGCTCATGGTATGCTTGATTAGTATAACTACTGTTGCTTGAACACATGTGTGCTTACTCCCTTCTACCGTCGCACTTTCGCGAACCTCTCTCACTCATGTTTCCCTCTTGTATGAAGATCATGAGTGGACGCGTTAACATGACACAAGCCCAGTTGACGGCTCTGATTAACGAACGAGTTGCCGCAGCACTTGCAGCTGCATACGCAGGAGGTATATCCTGCAGTCCGAACTCATCCTAGGATCTTTAGAATCCTACTCTCGTGAACCAACCTTTGTGTTAAACTCTGTCTTTCTTTCACCTACCTTAGGTCAACATGCTCAGCCACTGGTGTGCACCTTTAAGACCTTTATGGACTGCCGACCGACTACTTTTAGCGGAACTGAAGGAGCAGTAGGTCTCCTCCACTGGTTTGAGAAACTAGAATCTGTCTTCGAAATGTGTGAATGCCCTGAGGCGCGCAGGGTGAAGTATGCTACCGGTACTCTCGAGGGTTTAGCCCTCACGTGGTGGAACGCTCAAGTTCAAATGCTGGGGTTGGTTGCTGCCAACGCCACCCCATGGGAAACTTTCAAGGAAATGATCAGGGAGGAATACTGCAGTCGTGATGACATTCATAAGCTGGAAGACGAGTTCTACAACCTCAAGATGACGGGGTCAGAAATTGAGGCGTATACTAAGAGATCGCATGAGCTTGCCTTATTGTGTCCTACTATGGTGGACCCTCCGTTTAAGCGAATTGAACTCTTTCTCAAGGGCTTGGTGCCAGAAATCCAAAGTCATGTGACTTCAGCAAACCTGGCCACTATCCAGCAGGTTGTTCAGTTGGCTCACCGTCTTACTGATCAGGCGGTGGAGCAGAACAAGTTACCAAAGCGCATAGGTGCTGCAACTACTTCTGGTACCTCTAATGACAACAAACGGAAATGGGATGGAGCTTCAAGCAAGGGTTCAACTTCTGTGCAATCTCAGTCTCAGCAGAGAAAGACTGATGACTACAAGAGCCCCAGTCAGCAATCATCTGGTGGTCAAAGTCATGGTGGGTACAAGGGGAATCACCCCAAATGCAATCGCTGCAACCTACACCACAGTGGGCCATGCACCAAGGGCAACTGTCATCGGTGCAACAAGCCTGGTCACGCTGCAAAGGATTGCAGGAGCTTATACCCCGCCAATCAGAATCGTCAGCAGGCCCCACAGAATCAGCGGCAGCAACAGGGTAACAACAAAGGGTGCTTTCAGTGTGGAGCTGAAGGCCACTTCAAGAAAGATTGTCCCCAACTGAACCAGAACCAGAACAACAACAACAACAACAATCAGGGGAATGGTAACAATGGGAACCACAACAACAACAATGGTGCCAGGGGGCGGGTGTTCGTGATTGGCCAAGGTGAAGCAAGGAATGACCCCAACGTGGTGACGGGTAAGTTCCTCCTCGACGACTTTTATGTTACAGTTTTATTTGATTCGGGTTCCGATACTAGCTATGTGTCACTAGAAGTTAGTCAAATGCTTAAGCGTATTCCAACACCCTTGAACAACAAACACACTGTAGAGCTAGCTAATGGTAAGAGTTTGGAGGCCTCACACGTAGTCAAAGATTGCAAACTTGTCCTCGCTAACCAGACCTTCTCTATTGACCTTATTCCTATCGTCTTGGGTAGTTTCAACGTTGTCATTGGGATGGATTGGTTATCCCAACACCGAGCAGAGATTCTTTGCAACGAGAAGATCGTTCGTATTCCTGGTTCCGGTAGTGAACCTCTCATGATTCGTGGCGACAAGAGGAGTGCTGTTGAAAATGTTATCTCTTTCCGTAAGGCCCAGAAGTGCTTGTGAAAGGGCCACACTGCCGTTTTGGCTCTTGTTACTGACACCTCGGAGAAAGAGAAGAAGCTAGAAGATTTTCCAGTTGTACGTGACTATCCTAAGGTATTCCCTGAGGAATTACCTGGTCTTCCACCCCATCGCCAAGTCGAGTTTCAGATTGAACTAGCTCCTGGAGCTGCGCCTATAGCTCGTGCACCTTATCGTTTAGCTCCATCAGAGTTGGAAGAACTCTCTACGCAACTACAAGAACTCTTGGATAAGGGTTTTATTCGTCCAAGCTCATCGCCCTGGGGAGCTCCAGTGCTATTTGTGAAGAAGAAGGACGGTACCTTCAGAATGTGTATCGACTATCGTGAACTCAACAAGGTGACTGTGAAGAATCGTTATCCTCTACCGCGTATTGACGACTTGTTCGACCAGTTACAGGGGTCGAGCTACTATTCAAAGATCGATCTGAGATCGGGATATCACCAGCTGAGAGTTCGAGAAGAGGATGTCTCTAAGACAGCCTTTAGAACTCGTTATGGGCATTATGAGTTTTTGGTCATGCCGTTTGGGCTGACAAACGCACCTGCAGTTTTCATGGACTTGATGAACCGAGTGTGCAAGCCTTATCTGGACAAATTCGTTATAGTCTTCATCGACGACATCCTGATCTATTCTAAGAGTCAGGAGGAACACGAGCAGCATCTACGGCTTATTCTGGAACTCCTTCGAACCGAACAGCTTTACGCAAAGTTCTCGAAATGCGACTTCTGGCTTCGAGAAGTCCATTTCCTAGGCCACGTGGTAAACAAGGATGGGATTCACATTGATCCATCCAAGGTAGACTCTATTAAGAACTGGCCTGCACCTCGCACACCAAAGGAAATTCGCCAATTCTTGGGATTGGCAGGTTACTACAGGAGGTTCATTAAGGATTTTTCTAAGATCGCACAGCCTCTCACCTCGCTAACGCAAAAAGGTGTTGTTTACCGCTGGGGAAATGCACAGGAGTTAGCCTTTCAGCACCTAAAGGATAGACTTTGTAGTGCACCTATTCTTTCACTGCCAGAGGGCACAGACGATTTTGTGGTTTACTACGACGCATCAATTCAAGGCCTTGGTTGTGTATTGATGCAACGAGATAAAGTTATAGCCTACGCCTCGCGCCAACTCAAAGTTCACGAGAAGAACTACACTACACACAATTTAGAGCTGGGAGCTGTAATTTTCGCACTTAAGTTATGGCGACATTACCTGTACGGTACCAAGTGCGCCATCTACACCGACCACAGGAGCCTAGAGCACATATTCAAGCAGAAGGAACTGAATATGCGGCAACGACGATAGGTCGAGCTGCTGAATGACTACGAGTGCTCCATCAGGTATCACCCGGGCAAGGCCAATGTCGTGGCAGACGCCCTTAGTCGAAAGGACACCGCACCTAAGCGCGTGAGAGCTTTACAACTCACGATCCATTCTAGTCTACCTTCCCAAATACGAGCTGCTTAGATGGAAGCACTAAAACCAGAAAACGTCAGGGCTGAAGCCCAACGCGGGTCAAGACAACGCTTAGAACAGAAGGAAGACGGTGCTTACTACGTAACAGGACGCATTTGGGTTCCACTCTATGGCAACCTACGAGAGCTTGTGATGGATGAGGCACACAAGTCCCGCTACTCGGTACACCCTGGTTCGGATAAGATGTACCACGATATTAAAACTACGTATTGGTGGCCTAGCATGAAGGCCTACATAGCAACTTACGTCAGCAAGTGTTTGACTTGTGCGCGAGTCAAGGCAGAATATCAGAAACCCTCAGGCCTACTCCAGCAACCAGAGATACCACAATGGAAATGGGAGCAAATTTCCATGGATTTCGTTACTGGCCTACCTACATCTCAGCGCGGAAACGATACTATTTGGGTGATCGTGGATCGACTCACAAAATCCGCACACTTCTTGGCGATTAAGGAAACGGATAAATTCTCCACTCTAGCGGAAATATACCCCAAGGAAGTTGTTTCGAGGCACGGGGTGCCCACCTCTATTATCTCCGATCGGGATGCACGTTTTACTTCAGAGTTGTGGCAAGCAATGCACAAGTCCTTTGGCTCACGTTTAGATATGAGCACAGCGTATCACCCTCAGACGGACGGGCAGTCCGAGCGCACTATTCAGACCTTAGAAGACATGCTTCGTGCATGTGTAATCGACTTTGGCAACAGCTGGGAAAAACATCTACCACTTGTGGAATTCTCGTACAATAACAGCTACCACACCCGCATTAAAGCTGCTCCGTTTGAGGCATTGTACGTACGTAAATGTCGGTCACCTCTTTGTTGGGCAGAGGTGGGGGATAGTCAAATCACTGGTCCGGAACATGTGGTGGACACTACTGAACGGATTGCTCAAATACGACAACGCATGGCGGCCACTCGTGACCGTCAGAAAGCCTACGCCGATAAGGGCAGGAAACCACTTGAGCTCCAGGTTGGGGAGCGGGTACTACTCAAAGTTTCACCCTGGAAGGGTGTGGTTCGTTTTGGTAAACGAGGCAAACTTAACCCACGATACGTTGGACCATTTGAAATCATTGAGAAGATAGACAGGGTGGCCTACAGACTAAACTTACCAGCAGAACTCGGTGCAGTTCACAACGTTTTTCACGTGTCGAATCTGAAGAAGTGTCTGTCAGACGAGACCCACATAGTTCCTCTGAAGGAACTCACTATCGACGAGCAGTTACGATTCGTCGAGCAACCAGTTGAAATCACGGACCAGGATGTTAAGGTCCTCAAGAGCACTAGAATACCTCTCGTTCGAGTTCGTTGGAACTCACGTCGCGGCCCAGAGTTCACCTGGGAACGCGAAGATCAGATGAAACAAAAGTATCCCCAACTGTTCGCAAACAGTACGACCACTACTAAGGCTGAAGCTACGGAATTTTGGGATGAAATTCCAGATCAACGGGGGGAGGATGTGACACCCCAGGATAACCGGGAAAACCATACAACTTAACTAGCTTCCTCAGTGAGTGCCACCAAATTTCGGGACGAAATTTCTTTCAACTTGGGGATGATGTGACAACTCGAAACTTAGAACCTTTCGTTGTATCTTGATGTAACTTGCTTGAACGTTACGTGACTAGTTAACTTATCAATTTAGTAAATGATATAAGTGAACCTTTTATGTGATTATGTGTGTGCTTGTATGAATAGTATGTATATATATGTGTAAGTGGGCCGAGAACCAAGAACCCGACTCGAGACCATGCGGTCTCGAGTGAACAGTAACAGTTGGGCCGGTTGGGCCGTTTAATCACACCCGAAACCCATTAGGGTGCACCATGTAGAACTAGTATATATATTACACTCCTAGCCATCTTTGCCATTTTCTTGGGCAAACCATAAACACTCTCCTACTTTCTCTCTCACTAAAACCCTAGAAGCACAAACCTCCACTCCCTCATTCTCGGATCCAATCGATTAACACTTGAGTCTTCGATTCAAGCTTGGAATCGGCATTTGGAGTTCACCCTTCCTATCCCCTAACCGGTTAGTGATTCATGTTGTGTTTTGTGTTTGGGTTGATGATTATGATAATATGTTTGCTTGCTAAGTTTATCCATGATTAAAGGTGTGGATGTGTAATGATGTAGGTTAGTGATGCATGCTAGGTATTTATTTTGTATGATGATGTTACGTATATGATGTATTCGGCTAACATGCTTTGATTCGGATATATTGCACAATGAGCTCATGATATCTTGTGTTTAAATGAGGTTTAAACCACTTATTGTTAATGTTCATGAAACCGGCTTGCATATATACTAGATAATGTCATGTAATCGGTGTTATGTGATGATTGAAACCATTAGATGAGTATGTTTAAGTGTTTTGATTGTTGTTCATGATTATGACCATGATTAATGCTAAAAACCCTAAAACATGATGAACAAGTTTGATGATCAACATGAACATGACTTGAATATATGAAGAACTTGTTGAGTATGATATGAATATGTTATGAATATTTGAAATCTGATTGTTTGATCCATTTTGGTTAATAATTAGACAAGAAAACATGTTTAGTGGATAGTACACAATTGTTGCATGAAATCAAAACTCTATTGGATAGTACAACTGTGCAGAATCAGCAGTTGCTGGGGGGTCGAGACCCCCGGTTCCGACTCGAGACCATGAACATGATAACTCGAGAACATAGATTGCGACACAGGTTGCGAGTCGAGAACCCCTAGTCTCGACTCGAGACCACACATGATCATCACACAAACATCATGACCCGAGACCCTGCTTGCGAGTCCGATTGCGACTCGAGACCAATACATGCATGACCCGAAACCACCTCGGTTGCAACTCGAGATCTTGTAAGCTACACTCGAGACCGCACAGTCTCGACTCGAGACCATATACATGTACACACTGTTTGGACTTCCACACTGCTACGGGCTTGGATATTTGGGCCGGACTTATGGGCTTCTTGTGTTACTGTTGAATGCGTGTTTTGGGCTTGCGTGCTATTACGAGTCCAACTGTTTGGGCCACACTTAGACTTTGGTTGTTACATGAACATTACTATGGAACCTGTTACGAACTGTTGTTGAACTGCCATGCTAGATATGTATGCCATGATTGTTACTTGCTAGTATACGTGTAGAACATACGTGCACTACTTGGATACGAACCTGACTTGAATGGTATCTATGTTAGGACGTAGTTGACCACTTACAACTTGATTGACTTTTCTGTGTATCTACCGAGCAAACCAAGGTGAGTTCACACCCTCTACAAAGCATGGGATTCCCTGGGTTGGGAATGGGGTTAAGGAACATAGATTCCTCGTCCTCCTTGGGTAGGACAGCAATGGTTCAGGAATGTAATTCCTCGTCCTCACGGACAGATAACTCGTACTAGACCAAAACTCTATCACGAAGTCCCTCCTTTTATATCGACTTAATCGCCGGGCCAATGGCGAGCGGGTCATTAGTTAGATAGCGCTATTTAGGTCTGACAAACCTCACACCGTGCCGCAGAGGACGGGCGTGAACTAATGGATCTAGGGCACGTCAATGATGATAGACATTGACAGTTTCAGGGCACATAAACATGACTACAGTCAGTAGTCGATATGGTAACGAGTCTAGTGTATACATGGGGTAGCCCACACGGCCGAAGTGCCAGATAACTAACACGGGGTAGCCCCCACGGCTGGAATGCCAGAGTAACTGGGAATAAACAAGTCACGTTTTCAACTATGGGGTAACCCCCACGGCAGGATGCCAGATAAAGGAAACTGTTTTCGAAACAAATTAAAACGAACACCCAACTGTGAACTCACTCAACTTGTTGTTGACTCGTTACTACATGCTTTGCAGGACCATAGGTACTTAGCTGGAGCTTGCACGGGGGAGAGTCGTTGTGGGACATGGATAGCTGCGTGCCATGTTAAACTTGGAAATAATTGAACTTATGTTTTGGTTTTAAATCTTATGCTTCTGCTTGCAACTTAAACTATGTTTTGTTTGAACACCAATTGTATTGGTTGGATTTTATAACTACTTATATGCCTGTTCAATATGATTGGTGGTTGGATCCTGGTCAGTCACTCCTCCAAGCGGTAGTACTCCGCAGGTGGATTTTGGGGGTGTGACACTCCAGGTCTTACACTGAATATACCTTGTATCATGATCATTCCTCCTATGCTCATGCCTTTGAATATCCATTGCAGTCTCAAAATGACTGAAAAATTCAACAAGTGTACATCTTGGATTGCAAATCTGACCAAAGAAGTAATTCTCGCTTTCACATCTAGACGTAGTACGCATAAGACCAGCCAAATCCTCTCCATGGTAATAAGCGGGAATCCAATCAAATCGAAGATCGTACATATCTTTTAACCACTCATGATTTTCCAATCCAAAAGTAGACATTATTGAATGCCACTCAGTTTCAAAATCTTCTGGAATAATAGTATCATTCCAAACAACATGAGTCATTCTTGTATTAAAATCAATGTTTGCTGACAAAACAGGACCAACCTGTATAAAACGTAATAAAATTATTAAACATAAAACGCAATAATTTAAAACGCAATATATTGAAAATGATAAACATAATGCATTGATGGTAAAATGCAATTGTTTTGTAATTCTATTGATAAAAGTGTTTGGGGATCTTATTGTATAATACATAAAACGCAATAATAAAACTATATAAAAATGCAGTTTGTTATATCATAAAACGCAGTAAATACCTTTGTCTTCAATTTCTCCCATATATGCCACATACATAACCTATGCCTACTTCTTGAAAGTACATCCTTAATAGCTCTCTTCATTGCAGCATCTTGATCAGTAACAACAACTTTAGGCTCACTTCCCAAAGCATTAACAAAGCACCTTAAAAGCCATCTATAAGAATCTTCAATCTCAGAACCAAGTAACGCACCACCAAATGTGACATTCCTAAAATGATTATCAATCCCAGTAAATGGTACAAAAACCAAATCATACCTACATAAAAACAAATTAAAAAAAGCATTAGAAAAACTAGAACAGGATATATAACGCAATAGAATATATAACGCAATAAATGAAAAAAACTTACTTGTTTGATTTATAAGTAGCATCAAAACCAACTATGTCACTAAACACTGTATAATTTATTTTTGATTGCTCATCAGCCCAGAATAGCCCTTTCAATCTTCTATCTTCACCAATAACATAATCACATGTGAAACCAGGACATCATTCTTTCTTCCTAATAAGACGCCTAACTACCATTTCTGCATCATACTCTCCTATGTAAAGATTCAAATCCCTTCTATAATTCTTACAATCAACTTTACTAGCACCAACTTCAGCAAAACCACCATACATTGTTTTCATAATATTGAATGTTTTAACAGGTCCAATATTGATTGCAGACAATCCAGATATAAAACTTTCTTTAACATAATCGATACTTCTGGCAGCCGGCAAGAAATGAATATCTTCATCTTCAACAAAGATATGATTATGTTCTTCTTCAAAGTAGTAGATTTTAAACATATTATTGTTCTCTAATATTAATTTCACATGAACATTGCATCCAACTCTTTTTGAACCTCTATTACGTCTAACAATCTTTTTACTGTTCTCATCAACTGAACCAGAATCTATCTCTTTGCTAACATGAAATCCTTCTTTTGAGCAGACAATATATCTTATTTTCACTAAACCACCACCATTTTTCCAAGAGGTATTTTTTCTTGCAGAAAAACCTGCAGCAAGTGCATATCTCTGATAAAACGCAAAAGACTCTTCAAATGATTTAAAAAACATTCCAACAGCAGGTGTAATGGATCCACTGACTTTAGGTTTGAAAAACTTTCTTCCACTGATTAAGCATACACGTTCCTCCCACTTGAAAATGTTATCTGAAACAATTAACAAATAACTATAAAACGCAATACCTCTTATATAATAATGTTTTTATTGATAAATCTAAAAATATGTTAATAAAAATTGAGAAATACAGACCTTTAAAGTTTTTATATGAACTAATGTGGATAAAAGAATAAAACGCAATACGTTCAGTAAAACGCATCATGTGATCTGAAACACTTATCAAATAACCATAAAACGCAATACAACTTAAATAATAATGTTTTTAGTGTTAAATCCCAAAATATGTTAATAAAAATTTAGAAATACAGACCTTTAAAGTTTGTATATGAACTATTATGGATAAAAGAATAAAACGCAATACGTTCAGTAAAACGCATCAAATGATGAACAAACAAAACAATGTATGAAACGAACAAAACTCTAAAATTGTACAACAATGACAGTTATAGCTTTATATTACATCAGTCTTAAATTAAAAGTTTGTATGCATATAATTTGATTAATATCATATAACGCAACTCTTCACTAAAACGCAATAAATGATGAAGAAACAAAACGAACAAATTATGTTAAATTATACAACAATAACAATTAAACTTATGAAAAATCAAATATTAATAACAGAAACACGAATTATAAAACGCAAAACAATGAATTTCGGAAAAAATAACAAAAATTTACTCAAAATTGAAGCTAAATATACCAGCAGAGTCTGAAGAAGACATTGAGATTATCGAATTGACGAACGAAACAAGATTAATGTTTGAAAAGAGGTGAATTTGCGATCGATTGCGATTTAGGGTTATAGTATCTTCAATTCTGTTATGAGAGTGATGAACTAAGAAGAGAGGTAACAGAATCAATAATCGAATTAGAACGAAGATATGATAATGTAAAAAGACGAAAAAGCCCACGCGTCCAAAATTTTAAAAAAGAAGATGAACGGCTAAGATTGCTTCCTATACTTGCTAGCCAAAATAAACTTCCTATTTGATCTTTACATCAAATGCATAAATATATAAAGGATCCAACGTATGTGGCTTGAGAGGAGAACGCGACAACATTTAAACAATTTACATAGTATATACATCACATGCATAAATATATAAAGGATCCAACGTATGTGGCTTGAGAGGAGAACATGACAACATTTAAACAGTTGTGTTTTTGGAGACATGTTGGTGATTAGAAAGTACATAAAAGATCAATATTTTCAAACAAATTGATGAAATGTTACAAAAAGGTTGTTTTGAAAATCCTCTCAGCATCAGAATGCCTTAAAAACTTTATGTAACTCTTGCGTATCATCATAAAAAATAATGTATTTTAAAAAAAAATTAGGGCATGTGATATAAACATTTTCAAGCGTTTTAGAAAAAAAAAAATTAAAAAGAGCACCGAAGGAATTTTTTAAATATATAAAATTCCTACCTAAAAAATGTGTAACATCATCTTTATAAACCGGAGTGTTATTACGTATGTAACATATGAAACTTAATTTATTTATTTTTAAATACCAACTTGGCTCTTTTTTTTCATTTTTTTCTCAAAACGCTTAAAAATATGTTTGTTACATGCTCTAAAAATTTTACAAAAAAAATATATGTAATTTTAGATAGTATTACACAAGAGTTACATAGGTTTTTTAAAGTTTTCTCAACATAAATAAGTTTTCATTCTAGTTTTTCCCAAGCTATAGATATGTGAATGACATATTTGAGATAAAAAAAACCACCAAATAATAAAAATCAAAAGTATATATGAGAGTACAATCACATAAATTGAATTAAGAGTGAATTACAAATTTTGTGCTTTATCTATGCAGCAAATTTCAGTTGGTGTCTTTTATCTTTAAAATTGATTAGTTTTGTACATAATGTTTTAAACTGTAACATGCTATGCCCTTTAGGCCTAACCTAATTAATGTTTTCTGTTAAATCTAGTCATGTGACTTGAACATAAGGACATTTTTGTCATTTCACTATTCTAGAGACTATAATGTAAAAAAGAATTTTTAAAAATTAAAAAAGTTGTATATCTAAATAAATAAAACACTACTCTCTTACTCTCTCTCATTTTTTTCTCTCTCATCTCTCATTCTCTCTCCCGCCACCACGACCACACCATACCACCTGTTCTCACCGTCGCCACCATCCCCAACACCACCGACCACCAAACTCTTCGTCCGAAAGTTAACAAGTACCTCCAAAAGTTGGTTTCGTTCAATTTCCCCAATCCGCCATACCTAGGTTTTTCAGATCTGAAATTTGAAGACAAGAAAGGAGAGGATACAAGCATGGCGTCGAAGGCGAGCGACGTCTCTTTCACGTTTGCGGGCATCTGGCGGCCTAATTTCTTCATTAAGTAATGGTTAGAAAGATGGTTGGGGTTTTGGGATTTGGGGATTTTGTATGAGGATAGATCCCTAATTTGTTAAGATAACGGTATATAGTAGGAGGAGAGTTTATTGAATAAAAGGAGAGTTTATTGTACAGAAGGATATGGCTTCATCTCGAAGATTACGAAAGAAACCCATGATTGTTATAATATATAGAGTAAATTGCCAAAATCGTCCCTAAGGTTTGGTTATGTTTACCAGTTTCATCCGAAACAATTTTTTTTACCATATTGCCTTTCACTTTTAGATTTTTTGTCATTTTCATCCAAACGTCTAGCTTTTTTTGCTAAAATCGTCCCTAAGGTTTGTGATTTTTTGTCATTTTCATCCAAATATATGACTTAAAAATAACCTAAGTTAGAAATTTGGATGAAAATGGTAAAAAAAAATCTCAAAAGTGAAGAACAATATGGTACAAAAAAATTGTTTTAGGTGAAACTGGCAAACATGTCCAAACCTCAGGGACGAATTTGGCAATTTACTCTAACATGTATTACTAGTTAACCAATTAATTACTTAAATAGATATAATTTTGTTGTTGACATGGTTTTTAACTTTTTATTATAATAAACCCATGATTGTTATAATAAAGTAGTGGTTAATATAATTTTGTTGTTGATATGGCTTCTTTCCTTTAGCAACCTGAATTAGGTGGTTTAAGAAAAAAATTGTCGCAACCCCCGACCCCTGCCTCGGGAGGCGGACGGCTGCGACCTACTCAGAGATGGTGGTATCGGTGTTTATCATTATTTGGCAACGGAAATTTCATCAGGACCGTAGTTAGGAAATATTTTATCAGAGTAAAACACCAGATTTTTATAATAATAATTATATTGGGATAAAACCCAAGTTTTCGTTACAAACAGGATTATAGGGATAAACCCTATTTTATTGAAATAAAACATCTACTTTATTTAGGTAACTTTTATTGCCACTTTTTCCATGCCTTCAGTGCTGTCCAGCTGGCTTCTATTTGGCTTTCACATTTTATTACCTGAAATGCGTTTAAAAACATTTTGTCAGTGGGAAATATTGGTGAGTGAATCCCAATTTAATCAAGAAAAGTTTTATCATTTTACTGTATTGAGAGCGATTACAATGTTTATATCTACACAATTACTCATTCAGGACTGTCAATCCTGACTGGTGGGTCATATTACACATTGGCTATCTCGTTGTCCAATGGTAACGTGTTCCACATTTTGTATACAAAACCCCAACATACTGGCAGTAATTGAAGAATTACAAAGACTCAATCACTGCTAATTATAATTTAAAATAAATAAAGGTTTTGTAAAAATAGTTTGCAAAAAGGTTTACGAAAAGGAGATTACTCACATTGCTACTTTAGGGTTTTCCTTTGTGATTTCCTGGTTATTATCTAATAATTAAACAACGCACACACGTTAGTATATTAACCCAAAATTTACATTAATTATACCCTCCCCGAGACAGAACTCCAATGACTACGTCGGGCAGAGCCTCGACATCCGTTACGGAGCACTAGATCAATCGGGCAGCGTATCTAATACGTAACCGGGGGTTAAAATACTTACAACGAGGCAGAGCTTCGCTAATTTAGTGGGTATGATACCCGAGTATTATAATTGCTATGTAGAAATTGAGAGAGAAAGATCGAATTGTGAGCAACTGAAAATGAGAGCCGATGGCCTCTATTTATAATTCTGATCGTCCACCTTGTCGCGCCCCGCGAAGGAAACAAAGGAGGGGTTCGCACCCCACGAAGGAAACAAAGGAGGGCTTCACGGCCCGCGAGGCCAATTAGGGTAGGCCCTAGGGTTGCTGATTCGGCCACTAGGCTCGACACGCTACTGACACGTGGCGGCACCAGGTGTCAGCCTGATGTTGATCTGTCGTGGCCCACGTAAGCCAAAGACATAGTCTTCGCGGCCCGCGAGCGCCCATTAAATCTTGATTTTATTTAATTTTTGTAAAAATAAAGGTATTTAGGGCCATTTTACGTATACAGGGTGTATTTTTGGACGTATTGGGGTGTTCTAAATATTTTAGGGGTGTCAAAAATAATTTTAGGAGGGTTGTTATATCCTCCCCGCCTTGTTTTAGAACTCGTCCTCGAGATCTACTGGAATAGGTGTGGGCATTTCCACTGCATTTCTGATTCAAGCTCCCATGTGTATTCTGGTCCTCTCTTGGAATCCCATTTTATTTTGACTAGAACTAGTCTCTTGTGTTTGAGATTCTTGACTTTTCTGTCTTCAATTTGTAGAGGCTTTTCTACAAACTTAAGCTTTTCATTTACCTCTATGTCCTTAAGAGGTACTACTAATGATTCACTGGCTAAACACTTTTTGAGATTGCATACATGAAATACATCATGTGTTCCTGCCATTTCTTTTGGCAGTTGTAGCTGATAAACTGCTGGTCCTATCCTTCTGATAATCTCAAAAGATCCAACATACCTGGGGCTTAGCTTTCCTCTCTTGATGAATCTTACCACTCCTTTCCAAGGAGAAATCTTTAATAAGGCCTTATCTCCCACCTGAAATTCCAACGATTTTCGCTTGTTGTCAGCATAACTCTTTTGTCTATCACGTGCTGCTTTCAGTCTTTCCTTGACTTGGATAATCTTGTCTGTTATTTCTTGCACTATCTCGGGTCCAGATAGTTGGTTTTCTCCAATTTCTGCCCAACAAACTGGAGTTCGGCACTTTCTTCCATAAAGTGCTTCGAATGGTGCAGCATTAATACTGGTATGATAGCTGTTATTGTAAGAAAATTCTATCAATGGTAGATGTTCGTCCCAACTTCCTTCGAAATCAATTACACAAGCTCTAAGCATATCTTCCATTGTCTGAATTGTTCTTTCGCTTTGTCCGTCTGTTTGAGGATGATAAACGGTGCTTAGATTTAGCTTGGTTCCCATTGCTTTTTGGAAACTAGTCCAAAAATGAGAGGTAAAACGGCTATCTCTATCAGAAACAATTGATAAAGGAATTCCATGTAATGAAACTATTTCATTTACATACAACTTGGCTAACTGTTCCATACTAAAAGTTTCCTTCATTGGCAAGAAATGAGCAGACTTAGTTAATCTATCTACAATCACCCAGATTGTATTGTTACCTTTTCTTGTCTTGGATAGTTTGGTAACAAAATCCATTGTTATCAATTCCCACTTCCACACTGGCATTTCTAACTGTTGCAACAAACCTGAGGGTTTCTGATGTTCAGCTTTAACTTGCGAACATGTTAAACACTTAGCAACATAGGCTGCTATATCCTTTTTCATTCCTATCCACCAAAAATTCTTTCTTAAGTCTTGGTACATCTTATCACTTCCAGGGTGTATCGTATACTTAGACTTATGGGCTTCTTCTAAAATTCGGTGGCGTAGGTTTCCTCGTTTAGGTATCCAAATCCTTTCCTTATGGAATCTCCAAATTCTATATGTTCCTTTTTCTAATTCCTTAATCATTCCTTTCACTTTTTCACTATCATCCTTGATTACTGATTCTTTTGCTTCTCTAATCTGTTCATTTAAATCTATCTGCAGAATTAACTTAAGGGAACGTATTCTTTATGGCTTTTCATGATACTTTCGACTTAAAGAATCGGCTACTACATTAGCCTTTCCTGCATGATACTTGATGTTACAATCATAATCACTAAGAATTTCCATCCATCGCCTTTGTCTCGTATTTAACTCCTTTTGCCCAAAAACATATCTTAAACTCTTATGATCGGTGAAAATGCTATACTTACTACCGTAAAGGTAATGTCTCCAAATTTTAAGGGCAAAAATTATGGCTCCTAATTCTAGATCATGAGTTGTATAATTCTCTTCATGATTCTTAAGTTGTATAGAAGCATAGGCTATAACCTTTTGACGTTGCATTAACACACATCCATAACCTAACTTAGAAGCGTCACAATAGACTACAAAGTCTTCAGTTCCTTCTGGTAATGCTAGTATAGGTGTGTTGGTTAGTCTTTGCTTAAGAATTCTAAAGGCTTCTTCTTGTTTTGGTCCCCATTCAAACTAAACAGATTTACAGGTTAGCTTAGTTAAGGGAATGGTTATTCTAGAAAAATCTCTAATAAACCGTCTATAATAATCGGCCAGTCCTAGAAAACTTCTAACCTCTGTTGGTGATTCAGGGGTTTTCCATTTAGTAATTGCCTTGATCTTTGTGGGATCTACATGAATTCCTTCATAACTGACTAAATGTCCAAGAAACTGTACTTCTTCTAACCAAAACTCACACTTTGAAAATTTAGCATAAAGCTTTTCTTTTCTTAATAGACTTAGGAGTGCATGTAGATGCGTTGCATGTTCTCCGTTACTCTTAGAGTAAATGAGAATATCATCTATAAAGACAATTATGAATTTATCTAAATATGGCTTACATATTCGATTCATCATGTCCATAAATGCAGCTGGGGCATTGGTTAAACCAAATGGCATGACAGTAAATTCATAATGGCCATACCTTGTTCTGAAAGCGGTCTTAGGAATGTCCTCTTCCTGTACTTTTAATTGATGATATCCTGAGCGTAAATCGATTTTAGAAAAGAATCGAGCTCCTTGTAACTGATCAAACAAATCATTGATTCTCGGTAATGGGTACCGATTTTTAATCGTGACTTTATTCAATTCACGGTAATCAATGCACATTCACATTGACCCGTCTTTCTTTTTGACAAATAAGATCGGTGCTCCCCATGGCGATGAGCTTGGCTGTATGAATCCTTTTTTCAGAAGTTCATCCAATTGTTTCTTTAGCTCTTGCATTTCTGCGGGTGCCAAATGGTAAGGGGCTTTGGCAATTGGTGCTGTTCCTAGTAGCAGATGAATTCTGAATTCGACTTCTCTGTATGGCGGTAATCCTGGTAATTCTTCTGGGAATACGTCTGAAAATTGAGATACTACGGGAATATCTTTTAATTCTTTTCCTTTAGTGTTAATGATTATGGAAATCATATACACTAGTGATCCTTTTCTTGCACAGCTTGCTGTTTTCATTACAGAGATGAATTTTGTGGATCTAGATGGCTTATCTCCTTTAATTGTGATCTTTTCACCCTTTGGTGAATTTACTTGTATTGACTTTTGATCACATAGAATACTGGCTTTATTGGCTATTAACCAATCCATTCCTAATACAACATCAAATCCTGCCAGATTCATTAGGTAAAGATTTGAAATAAACTTTTGATTTAAAAATGAGTAAACTGCCATTTTGGTCCCTGTGGTTTGGGCACTTTTGCCATTTTAGTCCAAATCTCAAACTTTTTAAATCTGGGTCCCTATGGTTTCACTTTTGTTGCCATTTTAGTCCAAAAGTGAAATCAGACCAGATTCCCCTAATTAAACCCTTAAATTTTGTCTTTTCCTCAGGGGTATTTTAGTAATTTTTGTATTATTGTACTCATTATTAATTAAAAATAATAAACCTAAATAAATCAGTTTGACCAACACATCATCTTCCCCAGATGCATAAACCAAACCCCACCATCACAATTGTTTCTCTCTCTCAATATCATTTGTTTCTCTCTAACCTAAACCAAACCCCACCATCACAACTGTTGGAAGAAGAAGATGATGCTCGGAAAGCCACAGTTCTAGGGTTCTGTCACCGATGTTTCTCTATCTCTACTCCAATCTCGCACCCCTCTCTTCACCCCTCTCTTATCAAAACTGCCGCCGCCACCATCTTCCAACAACCACCGTCGCCTCCTCCGATAACCCCCTTCTCGCTCAAATCACCACCATCCTCGGCTTGGACAACACTCAATTCGAAACCCTAATATCTCACCTTATGTTCACTGGATAACATCCACCACCACAGTCCACCCCCTACACCACTGTTGCCCTACCAAACCACCACCGCCGCACCACTACTGAACCACACTTACACCCACAGAACCACCACCATCTCCAACCCCCTGCACCACCGCTATCCTACCAAACCACCACTGAACCACCCTCACCCCACCGAACAACCACGATCTCCAATCCCTACACCATTGTTGGCCTACCAAAACACTACTACTGTTGATGTTTCATTCTCTCAAACCCACACCAACGACCATCAAGCACCACCACACTTTCATTACCGTCATCACCATCCCTATCTGCTCAACGATCTTCCGGTTGTGTCGACTCAGATATGAGTGGAGCAACAAGAACAGATGAGCAAATAGTAAATCTGGAAAGAAAAGTCTATTCATATCTGAACACATAAAGGTATTTAGGGCCATTTTACGTATACAGGGTGTATTTTTGGACGTATTGGGGTGTTCTAAATATTTTAGGGGTGTCAGAAATATTTTTAGGAGGGTTGTTATATCCTCCCCACCTTGTTTTAGAACTCGTCCTCGAGATCTACTGGAATAGGTGTGGGCATTTCCGCTGCATTTTTGATTCAAGCTCCCATGTGTATTCTGGTCCTCTCTTGGAATCCCATTTTATTTTGACTAGAACTAGTCTCTTGTGTTTGAGATTCTTGACTTTTCTGTCTTCAATTTGTAGAGGCTTTTCTACAAACTTAAGCTTTTCATTTACCTCTATGTACTTAAGAGGTACTACTAATGATTCACCGGCTAAACACTTTTTGAGATTGCATACATGAAATACATCATGTATTCCTGCCATTTCTTCTGGCAGTTGTAGCTGATAAACTACTGGTCCTATCCTTCTGATAATCTCAAAAGATCCAACATACCTGGGGCTTAGCTTTCCTCTCTTGATGAATCTTACCACTCCTTTCCAAGGAGAAATCTTTAATAAGGCCTTATCTCCCACCTAAAATTCCAACGGTTTTCGCTTGTTGTCAGCATAACTCTTTTGTCTATCACGTGCTGCTTTCAGTCTTTCCTTGACTTGGATAATCTTGTCTGTTATTTCTTGCACTATCTCGGGTCCAGAAAGTTGGTTTTCTCTAATTTCTGCCCAACAAAATGGAGTTTGGCACTTTCTTCCATAAAGTGTTTCGAATGGTGCAGCATTAATACTGGTATGATAGCTGTTATTGTAAGAAAATTCTATCAATGGTAGATGTTCGTCCCAACTTCCTTCGAAATCAATTACACAAGCTCTAAGCATATCTTCCATCGTCTGAATTGTCCTTTCGCTTTGTCCGTCTGTTTGAGGATGATAAACGGTGCTTAGATTTAACTTGGTTCCCATTGCTTTTTGGAAACTAGTCCAAAAATGAGAGGTAAAACGGCTATCTCTATCAGAAACAATTGATAAAGGAATTCCATGTAATGAAACTATTTCATTTACATACAACTTGGCTAACTGTTCCATACTAAAAGTTTCCTTCATTGGCAAGAAATGAGGAGACTTAGTTAATCTATCTACAATCACCCAGATTGTATCGTTACCTTTTCTTGTCTTGGGTAGTTTCGTAACAAAATCCATTGTTATCAATTCCCACTTCCACACTGGCATTTCTAACTGTTGCAACAAACCTGAGGGTTTCTGATGTTCAGCTTTAACTTGCGAACATGTTAAACACTTAGCAACATAGGCTGCTATATCCTTTTTCATTCCTATCCACCAAAAATTCTTTCTTAAGTCTTGGTACATCTTATCACTTCCAGGGTGTATCGTATACTTAGACTTATGGGCTTCTTCTAAAATTCGGTGGCGTAGGTTTCCTCGTTTAGGTATCCAAATCCTTTCCTTATGGAATCTCCAAATTCTATATGTTCCTTTTTCTAATTCCTTAATCATTCCTTTCAGTTTTTCAGTATCATCCTTGATTACTGATTCTTTTGCTTCTCTAATCTGTTCATTTAAATCTATCTGCAGAATTAACTTAAGAGAACGTATTCTTTATGGCTTTTCATAATACTTTTGACTTAAAGAATCGGCTACTACATTAGCTTCCTGCATGATACTGGATGTTACAATCATAATCACTAAGAATTTCCATCCATCGCCTTTGTCTCGTATTTAACTCCTTTTGCCCAAAAACATATCTTAAACTCATATGATCGGTGAAAATGGTAAACTTACTACCGTAAAGGTAATGTCTCCAAATTTTAAGGGCAAAAATTATGGCTCCTAATTCTAGATCATGAGTTGTATAATTCTCTTCATGATTCTTAAGTTGTATAGAAGCATAGGCTATAACCTTTTGACGTTGCATTAACACATATCCATAACCTAACTTAGAAGCGTCACAATAGACTACAAAGTCTTCAGTTCCTTCTGGTAATGCTAGTATAGGTGCGTTGGTTAGTCTTTGCTTAAGAATTCTAAAGGCTTCTTCTTGTTTTGGTCCCCATTCAAACTTAACAGATTTACTGGTTAGCTTAGTTAAGGGAATGGTTATTCTAGAAAAATCTCTAATAAACCGTCTATAATAACCGGCCAGTCCTAGAAAACTTCTAACCTATGTTGGTGATTAAGGGGTTTTCCATTTAGTAATTGCCTTGATCTTTGTGGGATCTACATGAATTCCTTCATGATTGACTAAATGTCCAAGAAACTGTACTTCTTCTAACCAAAACTCACACTTTGAAAATTCAGCATAAAGCTTTTCTTTTCTTAATAGACTTAGGAGTGCATGTAGATGCCTTGCATGTTCTTCTTTACTCTTAGAGTAAATGAGAATATCATCTATAAAGACAATTATGAATTTATCCAAATATGGCTTACATATTCGATTCATCATGTCCATAAATGCGGCTGAGGCATTGGTTAAACCAAATGGCATGACAGTAAATTCATAATGGCCATACCTTGTTCTGAAAGCGGTCTTAGGAATGTCATCTTCCTGTACTTTTAATTGATGATATCCTGAGCGTAAATCGATTTTAGAAAAGAATCGAGCTCCTTGTAACTGATCAAACAAATCACTGATTCTAGGTAATGGGTACCGATTTTTAATCGTGACTTTATTCAATTCACGGTAATCAATGCACATTCGCATTGACCCGTCTTTCTTTTTGACAAATAAGATCGGTGCTCCCCATGGCGATGAGCTTGGCTGTATGAATCCTTTTTTCAGAAGTTCATCCAATTGTTTCTTTAGCTCTCGCATTTCTGCGGGTGCCAAATGGTAAGGGGCTTTGGCAATTGGTGCTGTTCCTAGTAGCAGATGAATTCTGAATTCGACTTCTCTATTTGGCGGTAATCCTGGTAATTCTTCTGGGAATACGTCTGAAAATTGAGATACTACGGGAATATCTTTTAATTCTTTTCCTTTAGTGTTAATGATTATGGAAATCATATACACTAGTGATCCTTTTCTTGCACAACTTGCTGTTTTCATTACAGAGATGAATTTCGTGGATCTAGATGGCTTATCTCCTTTAATTGTAATCTTTTCACCCTTTGGTGAATTTACTTGTATTGACTTTTGATCACATAGAATACTGGCTTTATTGGCTATTAACCAATCCATTCCTAATACAACATCAAATCCTGCCAGATTCATTAGGTAAAGATTTGAAATAAACTTTTGATTTAAAAATGAGTAAACTGCCATTTTGGTCCCTGTGGTTTGGGCACTTTTGCCATTTTAGTCCAAATCTCAAACTTTTTAAATCTGGGTCCCTATGGTTTCACTTTTGTTGCCATTTTAGTCCAAAAAAGAAATCAGACCAGATTCCCCTAATTAAACCCATAAATTTTGTCTTTTCCTCAGGGGTATTTTAGTCATTTTTGTTTTATTGTACTCATTATTAATTAAAAATAATAAACCTAAATAAATCAGTTTGACCAACACATCATCTTCCCCAGATGCATAAACCAAACCCCACCATCACAACTGTTTCTCTCTCTCAATATCATTTGTTTCTCTCTAACCTAAACCAAACCCCACCATCACAACTGTTGGAAGAAGAAGATGATGTTCAGAAAGCCACAGTTCTAGGGTTCTGTCACCGATGTTTCTCTACCTCTACTCCAATCTCGCACCCCTCTCTTCACCCCTCTCTTCACCCCTCTCTTATCAAAACTGCCGCCGCCACCATCTTCCAACAACCACCGTCGCCTCCTCCGATAACCCCCTCCTCGCTCAAATCACAACCATCCTCGGCTTGGACAACACTCAATTCGAAACCCTAATATCTCACCTTATGTTCACCGGATAACATCCACCACCACAGTCCACCCCCTACACCACCGCTGCCCTACCAAACCACCATCGTCGCACCACTACTGAACCACACTTACACCCACAGAACCACCACCATCTCCAACCCCCTGCACCACCACTGTCCTACCAAACCACCACTGAACCACCCTCACCCCACCAAACAACCACGATCTCCAATCCCCTACACCATTGTTGGCCTACCAAAACACTACTACTGTTGATGTTTCATTCTCTCAAACCCACACCAACGACCATCAAGCACCACCACACTTTCATTATCGTCATCACCATCCCTATCCGCTCAACGATCTTCCGGTTGTGTCGACTCAGATATGAGTGGAGCAACAAGAACTGGTGGTGCAGTGGTGGTGTTAATGGAGGGGGGAGGAGGTGGCGGTGGTGAGAATGGGGAGAGAGTGGCAGTGGTTTGGGTGAAATGGGGAAGATGATGTGATTAAATAGGGTCAAAGATTTATTTAGTTTCATTATTTTTAATCAATATTGAATTATAATAAAACAAAAATGACTAAAATACCCCTCAGGATGAAGACAAAATATCAGGATTTTAGTTGAGGAATCTGGTCAAATTTAACTTTTGGACTAAAATGGCAACAAAAGTGAAACCACAGGGACCCAGATTTAAAAAGTTTGAGATTTGGACTAAAATGGCAAAAGTGCCCAAACCACAGGGACCAAAATGGCAGTTTACTCAATCAAAAATTCTATTCTTGCTTCCTGCAAGATTTCAGTAATCTTAATAGATTCCACGTTTGCTGTTTCTACTAGACATTCTTGTTGAAGTTTTGTTAATGGTTGATTGAGAAGTTTGCAAAATGAAGTATTAATGAAACTTTGGTTGGCACCAGAGTCAAATAATTCTTTAGCAAAAACATCATTAACTAAAAACGTACCGGCAATCACGTCCGGGATCATTTTAGCTTCTTCTGCAGTCAGAACAAATGCTCTAGCATTTTTAGTAGTCTTGTTGTTCACGGCTGGAGTTAGTTTCAGATAGTTCGGCTTGATATGACCTTGTTATCCACAATTGTAGCATATCCTATTGTTAGGTTTCTTCCTGCAGTATTCTTCCTTGTGTCCAGATATTTTGCAGAAATTACAGTATATAGAGCATCTTCCAGAATGCTTCCTTTTGCAATACTTGCAGTAAGGTGCAGAAGTAGAACCTACATTTTTCCCACGATTGGAATTTCCATAGCGAAATTATTGGGTAAGCTTTTGAGCTAGGTTCTTCCTCTGGTTTTCTTCTTGTGTACGTACCAGTTCATCAGTCAAGGTATTTGCTAGTTCTGGTGTTCTACAGCTTCTTCTATGGTTTGTGCTCTAGCTGCATTGACTACATGTCTAATCTCACTGATTAATCCCCAGATGTAACGGGAGATTAATGCTGGTTCTGGTGATGCTAGGGTTAGCACTATTCTAGCATATTCAAAGAATGTAGTAGTGTAACCCTTGTTGTCTACTCCAGTCATTCTAAGGTTTAAGAATTTATTAGCTATTTGTTCCTTTTCATTGGGAGGACAAAATTTTCTTTCCACCATATTCTTAAATTCATTCCACTCCATATTATAGGTTCTATCACTTCCCTTAGACTGAAGGATAGTGTTCCACCATTCTAAAGATGAGTTCTTAAACAGATTGGAAGAAAACATTATCTTATCCTCTTTCGCGCACTTGCTTATTTTTAAAATTGCCTCAGTCTTTTTTCTATCCAGCATAGAGCTGCAATGGCTCCTTCATTGCCAGAGTATTCTATTGGTTAACAGGACCAGAATTCCTTGTAAGAACAACCATAAGACATGGTTCTTCTTCTTTTTGGAATTGGCAGTTGAAGTAAGGGTCCATTGTTTACGCTGTGATCAGGTTCAGTAGGTGGTCGTTTACTTCCAGTGTTACTTTTATTATTTTCCATTTCCTTAATCGTTTTGATAATATATGACCTTGCGTCTATAATCCCTTGTGCCACTATGTGTTGGATGGCATTGTTATCTACTTGGTTTCCGTTATTATTGTTATTTGGATTTTCTTGATTCACTCCGTTGTCCATCTGGATTATAAACATTTACCACGTATTAGTATCATAAGACAATATCCAATGCAAACAATCACACAACAAACATATTGATCAAAATCGTCGAACATTGCGACCTTTACTCTATTTTATATATATATGCGTCTAGTACAAACCGTAACGGAAATCTAAAGTACAATACTATTATGTATCCGTAGCTATTATCTATATTATATATATATATATATATATTATTACTACCAATGATACGGGTTCATCCAAAACTGCAAGTTATGCTCGTCATATTTCCAAACGAGCCTTTCACCTATCTGTCTCATTCTCTCACTTCCTTCTAATATCTCCTCACCAAAGATTCTGAGTTCTTGCACATTCTCAGTACTCATGAATGGGGCTGGTGCTGGTATTGGGTCAGGAAACTAGGGCATCGGTTCTTCGTGTGGGTAAGGGTTCTCTAGGATTTCCCTGATATACTGGTTATTATCCCGATATGGATCCAGAGGGTCTAGGTTGGGATAGGGTGCTACTGGGTTTTGCATGGGTTCCTCTATTGGGTAAAGTTCCTAATAATCTCTGTGGTCATCAAACCATGGGTCATAATCTGGGGGATGGGGTGCTGGGACTCTAGGGATTTCAGCTGGGTCAAAAGCAGGCACTAGAATTTGGTCTACTGGGTTTGGCTCAATTTCCATAGGTTATGTGGGAAATAGTGGTAATGGTTGGGGTGCTATGAGTTGTTCTAGATTTGGGTATGCAGCTGTGGTGGCTAAGATATGAAAATTTGCTAGTCTCTATTGGCCGCTGCTAAGGTCCGCTGTTGCTGTAACTTTCTCATCCTTTTTCTACGCTCGTGAGCTCCTCTACTGAACCATCCTCTCTTCTTGGGAGGGAATGGCTCTTCAGATTGTGCTTTGAATACGAAAATCCCTTGTTCGGTGTCAGCCGAATACCCCGAGGGAGTAGGCTGGGAAGAAGTTCCTTCGTCCTTAGGTGAAATAGATAGTTGACAGTAAGCGTCTGAAGTTCCTAGGTCACTCATACTGTGAACTAACAAATTGTCAAATAACATAAAACAATAATATATGCACGTAGTTTCGTAGATAATTTCCTAACATAACAAATAAAATTTTGGTGTGAGCAGAACACTTCTGTGGCTGAAATTAGTGGTTGTGGCTCTGATACCACCTTCTGTCGCAACCCCCGACCCCTACCTCGGGAGACGGGCGGCCGCGGCCTACTCAGAGATGGTGGTATCGGTGTTTATCATTATTTGGCAGCGGAAATTTCATCAGGACCATAGTTAGGAAATATTTTATCAGAGTAAAGCACCATATTTTATAATAATAATTATATTGGGATAAAACCCAAGTTTTCATTACAAACAGGATTATAGGGATAAACCCTATTTTATTGAAATAAAACATCTTCTTTATTTAGGTAACTTTTATAGCCACTTTTTCCAAGCCTTCAGTGTTGTCTAGCTGGCTTCTATTTGGCTTTCACATTTTGTTACCTGGAACGCATTTAAAAACATTTTGTCAGTGGGAAATACTAGCGAGTGAATCCCAATTTCATCAAGAAAAGTTTTATCATTTTACAGTATTGAGAGCGATTACAATGTTTATATCTACACAATTAATCATTCAGTACTGTCAATCCTAACTGGTGGGTCATATTACACATTGGCTATCTCGTTGTCCAATGGTAACGTGTTCCACATTTTGTATACAAAACCCCAACATACCGGCAGTAATTGAAGAATTACAAAGACTCAATCACTGCTAATTATAATTTAAAATAAATAAAGGTTTTGTAAAAATAGTTTGCAAAAAGGTTTACAAAAAGGAGATTACTCACATTGCTACTTTAGGGTTTTTCTTCGTGATTTCCTGGTTATTATCTAATAATTAAACAATGCACACGTGTTAGTATATTAACCCAAAATTTACATTAGTTATACCCTTCCCGAGACAGAACTCTAACGACTACGTCGGGTAGAGCCTCGACAGCCGTTACGGAGTACTAGATCAATCGGGCGGCGTATCTAATACGTAACCGGGGGTTAAAATACTTACAACGAGGCAGAGCTTCGCTAATTTAGTGGGTATAATATCCGAGTATTATAATTTCTATGTAGAAATTGAGAGAGAAAGATCGAATTGTGAGCGACTGAAAATGAGAGCCGATGGCCTCTATTTATAATTCTGGTCGTCCACCTTGTCGCGCGCTGATTCGGCCACTAGGCTCCACACGCTGCTGACACGTGGCGGCACCAGGTGTCGGCCTGATGTTGATCTGTCGCGGCCCGCATAAGCCGATGACATAGTCTTCGCGGCCCGCGAGCGCCCATTAGATCTTGATTTTTATTTAATTTTTGTAAAAATAAAGATATTTAGGGCCATTTTACGTATATGGGGTGTATTTTAGGACGTATTGGGGTGTTCAAAATATTTTAGGGGTGTCGGAAATATTTTTAGAATGGTTGTTATAAAAATGATGTGTGTAAAATGCAACATATAAATTACATCAAATGAGGCATAAAACTAACCCTTTTTAAGTACTAATGTTGGAAAAAGAGTGTTTTTGTCTTCCTTTTGTATTTTCAGGATGAAATGAGCTCAAATTCACAAAAGAAGCAAAAAGACAGCTAAATCTAACATAAATACAAGAAAAGGAACAAAAGTGGATTGCCCGACCCCTCAACAGCATCCTCCCAGGCAGAAAAGGGAAGTCAGAAGACTGAACACGCCCCGTGCTCAGCCAGCACGGGGCCGTGCCCAAGAAGCAGCAGAAAAGACAAACCTATAGAAGCTTCTATTGCCCTCCACGGGGCCGTGTCCAGTGAGCACGGGGGCGTGGCGAAAGTACAGCAGGCGCATTAATTGTAATTGCGAATTACAATTAATGAAGAGAGAGAGTGTCAGACGGGCACGGGGCCGTGTCCAGCGGACACGGGCCGTGCCCAGCCTTCTGTTCAGCCTATAAGTAGGAGTGCTTGGTTTCATTTCAACTCATCCCTTAGCACACCACCTCTCTCACACTTCATCCACCACCCACCACCATCACAACACCATCATCCACCACCATCATCCATTGTCCATCATAGAGTGTGTGAGTCGTCTCGGGATCCAAGATTGATCGTAAGAGTTCTTGACATTCAAGGCCATGTTTGCCTAAGTCTCTTACATCACTTGGTGAAGACAAGTGTTTAGTATAATACTTTTTATTTTCAATCTTTTGCACTTTTTATTTGGTTTTGTATTAATGACTTTAATAACTAGTTGCTTATGTTGAAGGTGATCTTTCCTTATCGTTTGTCCGTGGTGTCTTGGCATTATTTTACTGTCTATATAAAATAAAAGATTTTCATCATTCATATCTCCACGGTCTATATGGAGGTATGTTGGCTACCTGGTCGGGGGTTAAGGGAACGGTTTGGTAAGGGTCTTGCCCTTGTTCAGCGTTTAGAGGTCCTGCAAGGGACCTGGGTCAAATTTAGTAGGATCTCCTTCAATGCCCATAGGTATTGGATGGCGGGGATCCAAACTCTTTGACCCCCTCATAAGTTAACTACTATTAATACTATAACCCGGCTATTTAGGACTGTATCCCTGCTGACTCAGACTATTTAGTCGAGGGTAACGTCACCGCCAAAAGCGGGGCCTACCATAATTTGCATTAATAACTTAATTCATTATCTTTCAATAATCCGACCCTTTAGGATTGTATCCTTGCTGACTCAAACTACTGGGTTGAGGGTAACGTCGCCTTCAAAAGAGGGGCCTACTACAATAACTAAGATAATCTCTTAAACAAGTGCAAAAGTACGAAAATAATCAAAGGTTATACTAATACACGAGTCGGATCCAAGTGATTCATCTTGTCTATCTGTTTTTATTTTATTTTTCAGCATTTAGTTAGTTTTTATTTTCTTAGTTTAAAAACCTTTTCTAACTTTTTGATTTGATTAGACGTTGAGGATAAACCGGTACTAAAAGCTCTTGTGTCCTTGGACGACCTTGGTATCTTACCAACTCTATACTACGTCCACGATGGGTGCACTTGCCCATATGTGTGTTTAGTGTTAGTAAATATCGTGTTTTATAAATTTAAAACTTGGCTAAAAGTGTAAAAAGGGCTTAAAATATACATTAAAAATATATTACACTACACGCACATCAAGTTTTTGGCGCCGTTGCCGGGGACACAAGGATTTTAAGAAAGTTAGGAATCAACGGCCTAATCATATTTTTATTTTTTCATTTTAATTTTTTAGGATTTTCTTAGTTTTTCAGCTTCTGCAGAGCTCAGCACGGGCCGTGCCCGCTGAACACGCCCCCGTGCTTAATCATTGGAACTGGCAATCCTGCTTTAAGTCAGACAGTAAGCTGAACACGGGGCCGTGCTCACTCAACACGCCCCCGTGCCCAAGATTCACTTACTGAAAACAGAACCGTTAGATCCCGGCGGTTGGTAATTTCTGACATAAACATGAGTGATAGTAATTCTTTTTACTTTCGGCACTCTTATGGTATGTGGTGTCAATTATGTGGAGGCGAACATGAAGAATTAAAATGTTACTTTCTAAATTATAGGCCCCACTACATAGACCCACCAATTCCTTATAACCTTAAGAGGGGCGAAAGTAAAAATAAGCACTATCTCTCCCTCGAATGCGCCCAGCCAGATATTCTAGGGGAAATGCTCCTTGACGAGTTATTTCAACTAGAAGAGCTAATTCTAAATTGGTCAAAAGAACTTAGGAAGGATTTTATCGATCCGCCCCAAGACGATGACCATGAAGAAATGTTGGAACCGCATTCCGACAACCTCATTGCTCCCAAAAATACCTTCATACCTAGCAAAGACTTGGACGATAGTCGTCCCTGTGCCGATTGTGCCGTGAAGGACTCTCCATCGACTTCGTTCGGTGCATACATAGACCTGAGCGATTCGGCATACACCTTCTTTAACGAGAGCCCGGGAAAGGGTTGGACTTGTCCACCTAGAATGAAAATAGGAATTACGCTCACCGACAACCTCTTGCGTTCTCGCCTTAGTCTAGGACAATTAAGGTATCTTAGGCACTTTGGGGTTGTTCCATCCAGTAAGGAACCACCCGATAACAACGAGATCCTTAGGAGTAACAAAACTCCATAAGACAGCTTCCAGACACGGGGCCGTGTCCAGGTCAACACGCCCTCGTGCTCACCTAAAATATTCTCTGCTGATTTTGTCAGAATACGGACAAAATGTGTCAGGATTTCCTCTGCACACGGGGCCGTGTCCAGCAAACACGGGGCCGTGTCCAGTGCGCTGTCGTTTTCTTTAAGTGCAGCCTGATTCCTGCTCATTTTTGACCACTTCACTAGACAGAGATTCTTGGGATCTTCACTTATACCACCCTAGGTAAGTGCTAAAAGAAGGTTCCCAAGGACCATCTTGTCCCTTCCACTTTTATTCATTTCCTTTTCTTTCAAAATTTTTTCAACATTTCCTCCATGGAAGCTTGGAAACTCCATGATTCCAACCCTCTATGTGAAGTTTGTAAGATCATTTGTTAAGGATTCTTGTTTAAAGTTAGTTGTATAACTTTGTTTTAAATTATCTAAGCTTAAAACCCAACTAAAAATCATAAAAATAATTTAAAACTCCAAGACTCCTTAGCTCAAAATCCTGCAGACAAATGGACACGGGGCCGTGCTCAGCAAGCACGGGGCCGTGTCCGAGGCACTGTTTTGTAAAAATTTATCTCTCTTCGGTTTCTTTCTCAGAAAATGGCAAGCAGAACAAGCGGAACATCTTCAAGAAATAACCGACAGGGGAGGAGATCGTCAACAGCAGAAGACTCCCTTGTGAACTATGTTTACGCCTTAAGGGAGGCTATTGACGAAATGACGGGAGTGGAGGAAGCGTTGGTCGACCGTATCAACCATCTGACGGTGGGACTGGAGGGTTGTCTTCGAGAGGTGAACCTCTTGCACCAGAGGTTAAACCTTCTCGCTTCCCCGCCTTTGGTACCCATAATAACCCAAAGAGCGTGGAACGTAGTGCCCGAGGTCATCATTCCGGCCGAATGGTATGCCATGCACCAAGTGCCTCCGCAAAGGGTGGTGCAAGGAGTCCCGGTGAATGTTCCCCCTCAGCCACAAGCCACTGAGGAAAATGAAGCCGCCTTCTTCCTTCCAAGGGAGATAGAAGAATGGCTTTGAACGACGTCAAGGGAACCATCGGCCAAAGGTCCTACTATATCGGGAAACTATTCTCGAAATTTTCTTAAGAAGTAGAACCCTTTATGATAACCTCGTGTACCTCCTGACCTAGCTAGTTAAGTTTTTTTTTTAGGAATTATATGTATCTCTCTATGACTCAATGAAATGATGGTTTTTAAAATGTGATGGTTCATAACAAATAAAACACACTCATGGTGGTAAAGGATGAAAAGGGGAATGAGACAAATGGCCCCATGCACAAGAACAAGGCAACCCGACATAAATTTCTCCATTACAGAAGGTTCAACACGGGTCGTGTCCAACCAACACGGCCCCGTGCTGAACCCCTGCAGAAAAACGCCCAGTTCAGGTAACTGGACACGGGCCGTGTTCACCAGACACGCCCCCGTGTCCAGGCTTCTGTCTCATTTCTTTAATTTTTGTTACTGGCACCTGAACACGGGGCCGTGTCCGGTCCCCACGGGGCCGTGTCCAGACTGCCAGTAACATAAATCTTTGCTTTTTAACACCACATTACACATCCAATCAACCTAAAAATTTATTTTGGGACACATTGAGGACAATATGTAATTTAAGTGTGGGGGGGAAGCTAAAACCTTGAAATTTTGCAAGTCCTATTAACAAGCCTTACACAAAACTCTATTTGGAACCGCTAATCACCCCAATTTTTTTCAAAAACTTTTCGTTTTTTTTTTACTTGTCTTGGTTTAATTTGGGAATAACAAGTTTTAATAAGGTTATATTTTTACAAATTTACAACCGATAGCGTCGTGATAACAAGAACCAACATAAGAAAATTATGAAACGGCATGACAAGCTTAGTTAAAATTTGATTATATATACTTGATCACATAAAAACCCATTCCCACAAAAGTGAGTTTTGAGCCTTTATTGAGCATACAAATTTACATCTTTAGACTAAATGCTCATTTTTCGTTTCTTGTGTGAATAGCCGCTTGGTTCTTACGACTCTAAAACTTGCCACGACGACTCATTCCCGATCCTTACCAACTTAAACCCAAGTAAGTAAATGATTGAGACATTAGGACTAACCATTTTTCTTTCTACACCATTATTTTTTTTTTACCACCTACCCAAAATCCCCCTAGTTAACCCCTTTGAGCCTAAACCTTTCATTTCTTTACCCTAAAACCTTTTCACCCACCAAAAAAAAAAACCTTTTTATTTTTCACCCTTTATTTTAGTAACAAGCTCGGTTTTTCGTGTGACTAAAAAAAATGATGATGATGAAGTAAGAAATAAACAAACAAAGCTATTAAAACAAAATCTTGTTTGGAGAAATACTTCGAAATAAAAAGTCACTAAAACAAAGTGTTTTACGAAAACCGACGCTTTTTACGTTTTTCGCCCTTTTACTAACCACTAACCCAACCACCCACCTTTAGCCCAAGCCTAACCCTTCACCCAAAAAGTCCTCTTGATATTTACAAAGGTATATAGTTAAAAAGGAGGAGGATTGATTGCTTGGCAAGCTTATGGTAGGAATAAGTTCCGTGCCGCTCTCGAGTGATTCACTAAAAATACACCTTCGGCCGAGTGTGAGTGATTTCTCCCGTGAGGTATGTGAACTTGTATATAAATGAAATTTTAAAGAGACATGTTATGCCCAAATAAGTAATTTCTCTTATGAAACGTTCTAAATAAATCATAACGAATAGGATTGTAAATAAATAAAAATAAAACCAAAAAAAAGATCTTGGATTCCCGACACTCTATGACAAGCCAAAAACCTTCTCTTCTACCCATTCCATTTGGGAGTGTAAGCCACATATTAAAGAGTTTTGCTTGAGGACAAGCAAAAGTTCAAGTGTGGGGGTATTTGATGTGTGTAAAATGCAACATATAAATTACATCAAATGAGGCATAAAACTAACCCTTTTTAAGTACTAATGTTGGAAAAAAAGTGTTTTTGTCTTCCTTTTGTATTTTTAGGATGAAATGAGCTCAAATTCACAAAAGAAGCCAAAAGACAGCTACATCTAACATAAATACAAGAAAAGGAACAAAAGTGGATTGCCCGACCCCTCAACAGCATCCTCCCAGGCAGAAAAGAGAAGTCAGAAGACTGAACACGCCCCGTGCTCAGCCAGCATGGGGCCGTGCCCAAGAAGCAGCAGAAAAGACAAACCTATAGAAGCTTCTATTGCCCACCACGGGGCCATGTCCAGTGAGCACGGGGGCGTGGCAAAAGTACAGCAGGCGCATTAATTGTAATTGCGAATTACAATTAATGAAGAGAGAGAGTGTCAGACGGGCACTGGGCCGTGTCCAGCGGACACGGGGCCGTGCCCAGCCTTCTGTTCAGCCTATAAATAGGAGTGCTTGGTTTCATTTCAACTCATCCCTTAGCACACCACCTCTCTCACACTTCATCCACCACCCACCACCATCACAACACCATCATCCACCACCATCATCCATTGTCCATCATAGAGTGTGTGAGTCGTCTCGGGATCCAAGATTGATCGTAAGAGTTCTTGACAATCAAGGCCATGTTTGCCTAAGTCTCTTACATCACTTGGTGAAGACAAGTGTTTAGTATAATACTTTTTTATTTTCAATCTTTTGCACTTTTTATTTGGTTTTGTATTAATGACTTTAATAACTAGTTGCTTATGTTGAAGGTGATCTTTCCTTATCGTTTGTCCGTGGTGTCTTGGCATTATTTTACTGTCTATATAAAATAAAAGATTTTCATCATTCATATCTCCACGGTCTATATGGAGGTATGTTGGCTACCTGGTCGGGGGTTAAGGGAACGGTTTGGTAAGGGTCTTGCCCTTGTTCAGCGTTTAGAGGTCCTGCAAGGGACCTGGGTCAAATTTAGTAGGATCTCCTTCAATGCCCATAGGTATTGGATGGCGGGGATCCAAACTCTTTGACCCCCTCATAAGTTAACTACTATTAATACTATAACCCGGCTATTTAGGACTGTATCCCTGCTGACTCAGACTATTTAGTCGAGGGTAACGTCACCGCCAAAAGCGGGGCCTACCATAATTTGCATTAATAACTTAATTCATTATCTTTCAATAATCCGACCCTTTAGGATTGTATCCTTGCTGACTCAAACTACTGGGTTGAGGGTAACGTCGCCTTCAAAAGAGGGGCCTACTACAATAACTAAGATAATCTCTTAAACAAGTGCAAAAGTGCGAAAATAATCAAAGGTTATACTAATACACGAGTCGGATCCAAGTGATTCATCTTGTCTATCTGTTATTATTTTTATTTTATTTTTCAGCATTTAGTTAGTTTTTATTTTCTTAGTTTAAAAACCTTTTCTAACTTTTTTATTTGATTAGACGTTGAGGATAAACCGGTACTAAAAGCTCTTGTGTCCTTGGACGACCTCGGTATCTTACCAACACTATACTACGTCCACGATGGGTGCACTTGCCCATATGTGTGTTTAGTGTTAGTAAATATCGTGTTTTATAAATTTAAAACTTGGCTAAAAGTGTAAAAAGGGCTTAAAATATACATTAAAAATATATTACACTACACGCACATCAAAAAACGTACACTCAATTAATGTGTGACTGTTACAAATAGAATAAGAAGCGTTTATTGAATAAATAGTGGAGTACTCGCATTACGTGAATTCCAGAGGGTGATGGAGTTATATAGATTGGGATTGGTAACTGGATGACCTTTATTTAAGGATTATGATGATGGTGGTGGTGGCGGTGTTGGTGGGCTTGAGAGAGAGAGAGAGAGAGAGAGAGAGAGAGAGTGGTATATATATATATATATAATACTATATTAATTTGGTTTTATTTATTAAAATCTTTTTAATTAAATGGGTAAAAAGACTAAAATACTCTTGTGTTACTTGATTTAACAGAAAAAAAATAACTAAGTTAGTACCAAAGAACATATCGTGCAAGATTTTAAAACGATGAATACAAAGCTCATCAATTTTAAAGACAAAGAATACCATCTGAAATTTGCTATATAGATAAAGGACAAAACTTACAAATTAGTATTAATTCAATTTATGTAATTGTACTCTCATGTCTACTTTTGATTTTTATTATTTGTGTGACTTTTCTTAAGTTGCCTTTTACGAAAATAGTTGAATTAGACTTTTTTTATCATTTTTCAAAATTATTATACATATCAATACAAATTGCTCATGAACAGTTTTCACAATTACTATTTTCTTGGGTTTTAACGGGCTTTTAATTTAATGAGCTCACTTTATACATATTAATATAAATCTCAGATCTAACTTTTTTAACTATTAGCTTACGTATCTCTTACCTTTTGTGTTGTTCTCTTCCTATGGTTGCCGCGTGTACTGTTTCAATGACATTCATCAGTGTAACTGGCTTCCAAATCATCGACCTTCCAATGTTCTTTTCGCTGAAAAAAATAGAGCCTTCATCAGTTACAGCGGTTTCCAAATGATCGACCTTCCAATGTGTCCTCTCACCGAAAAAACGGAGCCTTAAATTGAAGCAGCAAGTGTTCCACAGGTTTGTTGCTATTTTTACAAATCATTTATATATTCAGTTCATTATTATGGTGGGGATGGTTGGTGGTTTTGGAATGGCAGCTGATAGGGAAAATGGGAGTAGGTAAGGGTTTTGGGACCGAATTAGGGGGGGAATTAGGGATTTGGGAAGAAAGGGCTGGAGTGACTTGGCACTTGCCTATGTTTGATTAATGATTATTTTAAACACCAAAGGGCTTAGAGCACCCACATCACTACAATTGAATTTTTATTAGTATTAGATTGGTAGATTTTATGGAACATTTATACGACTTCGAAAACCATCATCTGAATTTTTGTTAGTACAATAACGTCTGTAGCTTCCGTCAGCGTGTAGTCATGTTTTGTATATTTGTGAATAGTTTATGTTTGTTTGTATGTTTGTAAAGCAAGTCATGATATGGCGCGTTATTTTGTTAAGTGCTGACTTTTGTTGACCATGCTAACCGATTGGCTAGCCCAGCCGATCGAACAGGCCAACCGATCGAACAGCATGTTCGATCGAACAGCAGGTCTGCCGATCGGCTAGCCCAGCCGATCGGCCAGCATTCAGTCTATCCTGACTGTGCCTATATATATCTACTCGATCACCTCATTTGGAACCTTCTGACACTTTCACTTTCTAGCAAACTCATGTCCGTCTGAACTCTCTAAGGAGCCTGTACATTTTCATATTCTATCAATAGAAGATCAGACAGTGATTCAGAGTAGAATTTGTTCTCGTATATCTGTTGTGTGATTACATGAATTCCGCGCATTAATCATATCCGATTCAACTTAGTTTCCGAAGAAGAAGATCCCATCCGAGGGACCAACAAGTGGTATCAGAGCATCAGGAAGCTGAATCGAGATCTACGAAGACGAATTCACCGGAATTCGAGCCGTGCTTGTTGATTTAGAGATGAATTCATCGGAATTCAAGACGTGTTTGCTGTTTCAGAGACAAATTTTGCCGGAAATTTGTTATTTCTGCCGATTCGACTCAAATTTCACTGGAAATTTGACAGATTCTTCTACTTTCTACTCAGATCTAGCTTTATTTTTCAATTTGTCACCATAAAATCGGAAAAACTTAAAATTCAGAGTGATTTTACGGTTAAAATTTGATAAATCTGCTACAGATTGACTCGCAATCATCAGAAGTACAATCCTTCAAGTTTTCATAACTAAATTCAACTTAAAACTTGTTCAAATTAATTAAAAACTATGAAAATTGTTCTTGTTCGCTGATGTCAGCCGTTCGAACGACCTAGCTGTTCTTAGACTTGCTGACATCATCAACTTGGGTGTATAACCTTCAGATAATATTGCATTCAGAAAGTGTTGCTGACATCATCAGTGTTAGCCGATCGAACGAGCAAATCGATCGGACAGCATTGTTGATATTTGATATCTTTTGCTGACGTCATATTGCTAGCCGATTAAATAAGCCAATCGATCGGACAGTAATTGATTGCTGATTATATTCTTCTGTTTGTCATTCGATCGAACTAGCTAACCGATCGAACGAGACAACCGATTAAGGGTGTGCTGATCGATCGAACAAGCCATTCGATCCAAGTGCATTTGTGTTAGATTTTTGAAAATCACAAAAAATTTTCTAAGTGTTTCTTAACTGTTTCAGGTACTTTGAAAATGGAAGAATTCATGAATCCTTTTAGTGAGATCTATGCATTCGCTGGAAATTCTGGAGATGATACATCAAGCCGAACGAATGAAAACTCTCTAAGTGCAAAGAAGACATTGTCCAATGCCTTAAGCGTAGAAAGTGCGTATGGAACGTATAATAAACCACCAAAGCTGATGGCAATCAAAGAGTATAACAGGTGGGCCAAAAGATTCGATGAATGGCTGAGAGCTTTCGCGTACCCGAGCTGGAAAAGCTTAAAGAACGGTTTCAACCATGGAAGAGCAGACTTTGAAAACTTGTCAGAAACTGAAGAAATAGAAACTTTCGTGGCTGAGCAGAAGTGCATAGCATTGATAAACCAGTCAGTGAGAGAAGACATAATCTCATTGATATGAAAACGCAAAAGATCTTTGGGAGAAGTTAAAAGTTAAATGTGTTGGTACTGCCGAAATCATCAAAAACAAAAAGAAATTACTAAGAAAGGAATTTGATTTGTTCGGATGTCTAAAAAATGAGTCTGTTCCTAAAATGATTGAACGATTTGGGCATCTAAAGCTGGAGTTAGCAAGACATGGGGTCATCTATTCTCAAGAAGAGCTAGTTGACAAGTTATTTGACTCTTTGCCAGACGAAATGTATTGGCAATATTTTGCATTGATGATCAAGAATACAATCAAGCCAGAAGAGTTAGCGGTTGATTTGCTGATAGAGAGACTAGAAAGTCATGAGCTGGAAATAAAGAAAACTCATAAAGTCAATCACTCATTATATCAGCAAAATGTGGAACTCTATTATCCAAAGAGCATGATTCCAAAGACAACATCTCCCAAAACGGCCTTCACAGCAGAAAGTTCACAACCAAAGAATCAAGAGACCTTACACAGTGGTTTTCATGGAGGAATGTCTTCTAATACCTCAAGTCAAGGACCATCTTCTAGTACTTCAAGCCAAAAGCAATCAACACCAAAGAATGTATTTCAATGCAATATCGTTGCGGATTTGAAAAATGGTCAAAATTTCAGTGAGGAGTCAGCAAAACAACAGATGGTTTTCCTAGCCTCTGTATTGGAGTCATATGAAAGTCTTGTAGCAGGGAAGATAGGCAACACCAACCTTACAAAAGAAGACTATGATCAGTTAGATCCAGAGGAGATGGAATTGATCGACATAAGGTGGTGTATGGCCAGTGCTGTAAGAAGGGCACAGCGTTTCATGGAAATAACTGGGAGAAAATCTATTGGTGGACCTTCTACCAAGTTAGGTTTTGATAAATCAAAGGTGACATGCTTCAAATGTAAACAGAAAGGTCACTTTAAACGCGAGTGCAGAAATGATTATGCTGACGATTCTGCTAATCCGTTCCGAGAAGATTACTACAAGAAAGCAATTTACCATCAGAATAAATCGAAACCTCCCAGGCTTAAGCAAATTGAGGAAGATGAAGATAATGTTGATGATAAAATAGATGATAAGCCTGATGATGATAATGATAAAGATGACAGAGGAGATGATGACAATGATCAAGGTGCTTCTGGGTTATTAGTCAAAGATCCAATTGTTCAAGAAAGAATAGAAGAGCTATTGAATGACGAGATCAATGAGCAAGAGGATGACGTACAGAATGAAGCATCATCATCTGGAAAACAACATGATGATCAGGTACTTCTCTCAAACTCAACTGTTATTTATCTGAATGTTCCACAAGAAGGAGAGGTAGAGGTGAGAAGAACAAGAGCTGAAATGTTAGAGGAGTTGGGATTAGAAGAAGGAAAGTTCAAGTTTGATATTGAGGATGAAATTCCTCAGTCACCAGCTAAAGACTTCGAGCCTTGATATGCATTTGAAGCAGATCATTATGATGATGTGATTATTGAAGATGCTTCAGATATTGATTTTCATTATGCTGGGATTGATGAGACGTTTCCTTCATTTGCTGAGATGTTCAAAGACAGAAATGAAGATGAGATCAAAAGAAAGATTGTTGAAAAGATCTCTACTGAAGGTGTTCCTGATCCGAGAGAAATTTCTGCAGAAGAAAGAAAGAAATGGTTCAAGAATATGCCTAAGGAAAGAAAGACGCTCAGAGCTCTCCAGTACTTTACTCACAGCAAAAATCTGTCATGGGGAGATATTTTATCATGAGGATATCTTGAAGATCTGAAAGTGTATGCAATCAGGAGAGAAGAAGGAGTTCAATACTTTGAGTTCTTATCTGATATTGCTTCTCTACCTTTGTGGGATGTGGATGAATTGGTAAAGACTAAGAATATCAAACAGTTCTACTTTGGTCCTGAAGTTCGTTTACATGATCAAGATTTGTGGAACTACATCAAGTTGCAAGCAAATAATGGTTATCCTGATTGGAAACCACAGTATCCGAAGCAGATTGTATAATCTTGGAAAACGAGAAAAGGATATAACTCTGGATGTAAAGTTGCCCAAGTGTTTGAAGAATATGCCTCTTAGAGCCATCGAGCAAGATTTTCACGATATATTTCAAGGTTGGTTTTACAATGAAACAACGGTTGAGGCAGTGATATCTCTTTTTGACAAGTCCACTGGAGAATCTAGAAGAATCAGTATATTGGATCCTATGTGGCTTGTTAATTGCTCAAAGAAAGACAATGATTGTTTATTTCTTAACAAGATTGTTTATGAGAAGATAGACAAAGCTCAAGCAATGCAGTATCAATCGATAGTGGATGTTTGCTTCGCTCAAGACATCAATTCTGGTAGATATTGGAAGAGCAAATAGAGAAACATTGAAATTGATGAGTTCTTGAAGAGGTACAAGCGATGTCAAAGATCAAAGGAGATAGCAAAGAGAGCTGCTGAGCTGGGTAGACGAAAAATGGGGTATGTGCCACCAACAGATCAGACGCCAATTGAATCTGAAGAGAACAAGATTCCAAAATGGGATCGAAAGCGTGATGGTGACCCAGAGTACAGGAAATGGTGGATGACTGAGGGCAGACATAAGAGACAAAGAATGTTAGAAGAAAGAGAAGAGAAGAGGAGGCAGAAAGCCAGAGAAAGAAGACGAAACAGGAAGAACTGAAGACTATGTTGGAAGGAACTACAGCTACATCCGAGGGGGAGTCTGTTAGTACAATAACGTCTGTAGCTTCCGTCAGCATGTAGTCATGTTTTGTATATTTGTGAATAGTTTATGTTTGTTTGTATGTTTGTAAAGCAAGTCAGGATATGGCGCGTTATTTTGTTAAGTGCTGACTTTTGTTGACCATGCTAACCGATCGGCTAGCCCAGCCGATCGAACAGGCCAACCGATCGAACAGCATGTTCGATCGAACAGCAGGTCAGCCGATCAGCTAGCCCAGCCGATCGGCCAGCACTCACTCTATCCAGACTGTGCCTATATATAGCTGCTCGATCAGCTCATTTGGAACCTTTTGACACTTTCACTTTCTAGCAAACTCATGTCCGTCTGAACTCTCTAAGGAGCCTGTACATTTTCATATTCTATCAATAGAAGATCAGACCGTGATTGAGAGTAGAATTTGTTCTCGTATATCTGTTGTGTGATTACATGAATTCCGCGCATTAATCATATTCGATTCAACTTAGTTTCCGAAGAAGAAGATCCCATCCGAGGGACCAACAATTTTTGCTGCAAACAGACATCAGTTTTTAACATACTACTTTTTAAGAGTGAGATTCTAGATATAAAATGTCATTTACTACCCTCTCTTTTAACATTTACTTTATTGAAATAATTTTATTTTCAGATTGAAGTGGGAGGCCTCCCTGTAAGTGTTGGAGTCTTATATGAACATGTTAGTTGAAAAAATTGGAGCTCAAAGTAATTGATTTTTATAATTTTGAAAGAAAATCATGACTTGTCCTACAATTTCAATATTTCTTTCCTGTTTCTATTTTCTAGAGTTTAACAATATCTTCAAATTTAGTCATTCAATAATATATGTATTTTTTCACACGAGGGATTGGTTTTTGGGAACTGGCATTTAAGCTTATGAAAATAAAATTGTAGGCTGCCATTGATAGGGGTTGTTGGAGATCTAATTGTAGAGTTTCTTCCATAGCATAGCACTATTTTTACAAATCATTTATATATTCAATTTATGGTTAAGAATCGGAGGTTTTTTTATCTTAAAAATTGTGATTTTTAATATCGAAACTAAGGTTTATGTTAATAAAATAGGGAATATATGCTAATTTATAAACAGATGAAGCCTTTTAACCTCTTATTATGAATTTGTGTTACATATTTAACCCTGAATCTTCTGCTGAGTTGTAGGAAGAAACTCAAGTATTACCCAGGAAAAAGAAGTTCTCCTCAATTATCTAAAAATAAGTACTTATTCAATTGTTCATATATGGTAATTCTTCTTTTTTGGGGTCTATTTTTATATTACATCTTAGTAGTAACAGTTATTCAGGAAAATTCACATAGGTAAAGTGATAACAAAATAAGTTAACACTAGAAACTCAGTTTGTAATCAATATATCTAGTGACTATGATTTAATAGAAATTTAGATTTTGTTGTATTCAGTTCCAGTGTTTGTGTTTATTATAGTTTAGAATTAGGATGTATCATATTTTATCATCTATATGTCGGTTTGGTTGAGATAAAAGCGCTCTTTTGTATGCTGGTTCGCTTCATTCGTATACTACCTGATGTTTTTGTTCGTTTTATAGTCCAACCTTATTTCCATTTTAACCCAACGTTTGCAAAAGTATGGCTACCCGTCCTTTGAATACAAAACGAAAGGCTCTTGCACTTGAAAATACCAGCAAACAGTCTTCCTCGAAAGTACCTAATGAATTTGGTGTGCAAACAATTGCCCAGTCAGTAAGGCGATCAGCCATGCTGAGGGCTGCCGCTAATCAAAGCTCCTTACAGTCTCTCACTTCCATCCAGCCTAATATGGAACAGTCTGAGGGTGCATCAACATCATCACTTCATTCACAGTCGCCTGGCCCTTCATATGTTGATTTGGGAGATTGTACAAGCGAATGCGAATACTGTGGCACATTGTTTTTGGTTTGAAGAGCGGCTGAAATCATCTCCTCTAAGACAAATGCCTAGATATAACACGTGTTGCAAAGCAAGTGGTGTACGCATTCCTTTTCCAACTAAGCCATCGTCATGTATCAAAAAAATTGTATTCTAGCTCGCAATTCAAGTTAAACGTGCGTGCATATAATTTAATGTTTTCCATGCCATCGTTTGGTGCTAACGTCGATGATACAGTTAACCATTCTGCTGGTCCATATGTTTTTAAGGTGGCTGGTCAAATTTCACATTGGATTGGATCTTTGTGCCTTTCAGAAGGCGAGAGACCTAGGTTCCTTCATATGTATGTCTATGATACACTACACGAAGTTGAAAATAGCCTTCACTTTTTTTATAGTGATGATGAACGCCGGTTGTCCTCAGATGTTGTCTCACTTCTTACACGTACATTAACTGAAATAAATGGTTTCGTACGCCTTTTCAAGAGTGCTGCTGAGCTTTGCTCGGAACAAGTACCAGAGTTTGCAATTACTCTTTATAACAAGGCTAGGTAAAACAATTACGGCTTACCTGCTGCGGGTACTCTTGGTGCTATCGTACGCGACAATGACCCTTTAGCAAGCGACTTTGATATTGTGATACATAGTAAAGAAGGCATACCAAAGCGTGTGAGCAAGTTGCATCCTTCGTATATGCCTCTTCAGTATCTGCTTCTTTTCCCTTATGCGGAACCAGGTTGGTCTCCAGAACTTCAATTAACTCTGGATTCTAGAGAAAAAGACCAAAACCTAACCACGAATATGTTTTACGCCTATCAAATCCACGATCGTAAGGACACGTACACATTATTGTTAAAGGCAGGTCGTCTCTTCCAACAATATTTGGTCGACGCATATGTGTGCATAGAGCAATGTCGGCTTGAATATTATCGTAACAATCAAAATAAATTTCGCTCTGAATTCTTATGTGGCATCCGAATAGCGTAACATAATCCGATATATCTAAATATTACGGGAATTAAACGTAGAGATTTTAAAAATTACCGTTATGGTTATCGAAAACCGATAGATTAACTTTCTTTCAACTCTTTGACACTCAATGCACTCAAAACCGATAGATTCGGAGCTTGTTCTGGCCTCCTACTCATTCTTAGTGGTGTGTTAGTTACAGATCTGAATTCTATCCAAGAGACTACAGATTTCGGGTTAAGCATGAACCACCGGCTCGAACCACGGACTGACTGGACTAGGGTGATTCCTGTTCGATCGGATCACTTGGGGCTTGACAAGGTTCTGTTGCTTAGCACGTTCCTTTATCCAATTAAGAACTAAATCTTCTAATTGAAATAATTCATCAAGAAGCATTTCTCCTAGAAGGTTCGATTGAGAGCATTCGAGGGAGAGATAAGGATTATTTTTACTTTCGCCCCTCTTAAGGCTACAGTAAAACAATGGGTCTATATAATGGGGCTTATAATTTAGAAAATAACATTCTAAATCTTTATGGGGACCACCACATATTTGACACCACATACCATAAGAGGGCCGATAGTAAAAAAAATCAGTATCACTCATGTTTGTGTCAGAAATTACCAACCGTCAGGATCTTACGGTTCTGTTTTCAGTAAATGAAACTTGGGCACGAGGCGTGTTGATTGGGCACGGCCACGTGTTCAGCTACTGTCTGACTTAAAACAGGATTGCCAGTACCAAAGATTGGGCACGGGGCGTGTTCAGCGGGCACGGCCCGTGCTGAGTTCTGCAGAAGCTGAAAATTTATAAAAATCCTAAAAAAACAGAAAAATAAGAAAAAATGATTAGGCCGTTGATTCCTAACTTTCTTAAAATCCTTGTGTCCCCGGCAACGGCGCCAAAAACTTGGTGCGCGTGTGGTGGTATAGGTTTTTAGGTATATTTTTAGCCCTTTTTACACGTTAGTCAAGTTTTAAATTTATAAAACACGATATTTTACTAACACCAAACACACACATGGGCAAGTGCACCC
Organism: Helianthus annuus; assembly: GCF_002127325.2. Lineage (NCBI taxonomy): Eukaryota > Viridiplantae > Streptophyta > Magnoliopsida > Asterales > Asteraceae > Helianthus > Helianthus annuus. The sequence goes on from NC_035446.2 coordinate 17,228,416, forward strand.
ATCGTGAGTGTAGTATAGTGTTGGCAAGATACCGAGGTCGTCCAAGGACACAAGAGCTTTTAGTACCGGTTTATCCTCAACGTCTAATCAAATCAAAAGTTTAGAAAAAGGTTTAAACTAGAAAATAAAAACTAAAAATGTTGAAAATAAAAATAAAAATAAAAACAGATAGACAAGATGAATCACATGGATCCGACTTGCATTTAGTGTAACCTTTGATTATTTCCGCACTTTTGCACTTTTTAAGAGATTATCTTAGTTATAGTAGTAGGCCCCTCTTTTGAAGGTGATGTTACCCTCAACCCAGTAGTTTGAGTCAGCAAGGATACAATCCTGAAGTGTTGGATTATTGAAAGACAATTAATTAAGTTATTAATGCGTAATGTGGTAGGCCCCTCTTTTGAAGGTGACGTTACCCTCGGCTAAGTAGTTTGAGTCAGCAGGGATACAATCCTAAATAGTCGGGTTAAAGTTTTAATAGTAGCTTACATATGAGGGGATCAAGGAGTTCGGACCCCTGCCATCCAATACCAGTGGGTATTAAAGGAGGTCCTACTAAAGTTGACCCAGGTACTTGCAGGATCTATACACAGAACAAGGCAAGATTCTTACCAAACCATTCCCTTAACCCCCGACCAGGTAGCCAACATATCTCCATATAGACTGATGTGTGTAAAATGCAACATATAAATCACATCAATTAAGGCATAAAACTAACCCTTTTTAAGTACTAATGTTGGAAAAAGAGTGTTTTTGTCTTCCTTTTGTATTTTCAGGATGAAATGAGCTCAAATTCACAAAAGAAGCAAAAAGACAACTAATTCTAGCATAAATACAAGAAAAGGAATAAAAGTAGACTGCCCGGACCCTCAACAGCAGCCCCCAAAGCAAAGAAGAGAAAGCAGAAGTCTGAACACGCCCCGTGCTCAGCCAGCACGGGGCCGTGCCCAAGAAGCAGCATAAAAGACAAACTTATAGAAGCTTCCATTGCCCACCACGGGGCCGTGTCCAGCGGGCACGGGGGCGTGGTGAAAGTACAGCAGGCGCATTAATTGTAATTGCGAATTACAATTAATGAGGAGAGAGACTGTCAGACGGGCACGGGGGCGTGTCCAGTGGACACGGGGCCGTGCCCAGCCTTCTGTTCAGCCTATAAATAGGAGTGCTTGGTTTCATTTCAACTCATCCTTTGGCACACCACCTCTCTCACACTTCATCCACCACCCACCACCACCATAACACCATCATCCACCACCATCATCCATTGTCCATCGTAGAGTGTGTGAGTCGTCTCGGGATCCAAGATTGATCGTAAGAGTTCTTGACAATCAAGGCCATGTTTGCCTAAGTCTCTTACATCACTTGGTGAAGACAAGTGTTTAGTATAATACTTTTTATTTTCAATCTTTTGCACTTTTTATTTGGTTTTGTATTAATGACTTTAATAACTAGTTACTTATGTTGAAGGTGATCTTTCCTTATCGTTTGTCCGTGGTGTCTTGGCATTATTTTACTGTCTATATAAAATAAAAGATTTTCACCATTCATATCTCCACGGTCTATATGGAGGTATGTTGGCTACCTGGTCGGGGGTTAAGGGAACGGTTTGGTAAGGGTCTTGCCCTTGTTCAGCGTTTAGAGGTCCTGCTTGGGACCTGGGTCAAATTTAGTAGGATCTCCTTCAATGCCCATAGGTATTGGATGGCGGGGATCCAAACTCTTTGACCCCCTCATAAGTTAACTACTATTAATACTATAACCCGGCTATTTAGGACTGTATCCCTGCTGACTCAGACTACTTAGCCGAGGGTAACGTCACCGCCGAAAGCGGGGCCTACCACAATTTGCATTAATAACTTAATTCATTATCTTTCAATAATCCGACCCTTTAAGATTGTATCCTTGCTGACTCAAACTACTGGGTTGAGGGTAACGTCGCCTTCAAAAGAGGGGCCTACTACAATAACTAAGATAATCTCTTAAACAAGTGCAAAAGTGCGAAAATAATCAAAGGTTATACTAATACACGTGTCGGATCCAAGTGATTCATCTTGTCTATCTGTTTTTATTTTATTTTATTTTTCAGCATTTAGTTAGTTTTTATTTTCTTAGTTTAAAAAACATTTTTCTCACTTTTTGATTTGATTAGACGTTGAGGATAAACCGGTATTAAAAGCTCTTGTGTCCTTGGACGACCTCGGTATCTTACCAACACTATACTACGTCCACGATGGGTGCACTTGCCCATATGTGTGTTTAGTGTTAGTGAATATCGTGTTTTATAAATTTAAAACTTGGTTAAAAGTGTAAAAGGGGCTTAATTATACATCTAAAAAATATATTACACTACACACGCATCAAGTTTTTGGCGCCGCTGCCGGGGACACAAGGATTTTAAGAAAGTTAGGAATCAACGGCCTAATCATATTTTTATTTTTCTTTTTAATTTTTAGGATTTTTCTTAGTTTTTTCAGCTCTTGTAGGGCTCAGCACGGGCCGTGCCTCGTCGGACACGGGCCGTGCCAAGCATCGTTACTGGCAGTTTTTGTTTTCCAAGTAACAGAAGGCTGACCACGGGGCCGTGTCGGTGCAACACGGGGCCGTGTCCAACTTCCAGTAACTGGGGTCTGGAAAATAATCACTGTAACTCCGACCACGGGCCGTGTTCGCTGAACACGGGGCCGTGGTGAACCTTCTGACCAACATTCTTTTCTGTTTTTATAGCAGGACTTGGAACCCGACGCCAACCTCACGTAGTGTATGAGCTCCAGTTCCAATAAAGACATAAAAGAACCACTAGAAGAACCCGAACGCTTTCTCAGAAAAAGGTTAAAATCCAAAAACCAAGAGAAGGTTTCGGGTGATCCACCTCCAATGGCGGACCAACGTACCCTTATGGATTATCTACGACCCACCGTAGGTAATCTAGGCGCCGCTATCAATGCTCCGAATGTCGAAGCTAATAACTTCGAACTCCGGCCGCATTTGATACAAATGCTCCAAAACTCCGCAACCTTCCATGGGCTTGCGGACGAGGATCCCCATCTACATATAACTAATTTCTTGGAAATATGTGATACCTTTCGGATCAATGGAGCATCAAACGACGCCATCCGCCTCCATATGTTTCCCTTCTCACTAAAAGACCGAGCGAAAGCTTGGCTCAACGCCCTCCCAGCTGGATTGGTAAACACCTGGGATGAACTAGCCCAAAAATTTCTATATAAGTATTTCCCTCCCGCTAAAACTGCTAAGTTAATGACTGAAATTAATACATATTCACAAGAGGACGGGGAATCCTTATATGAAACTTGGGAAAGGTTCAAGGAGCTATTACGCAAGTGTCCCCATCACGGCCTTGCAATATGGCAACAAGTATCCACTTTCTATAATGGATTGTTGCCACACACTAGGCAGACACTTGATTCTGGCTCCGGGGGACTTTTAGGTAATCGACGCCCACACGAAATATATAATCAAATTGAGGAAATTGCTCAAACCAATTTTCAATGTCACACCCCCCGGGGAAATAAGTCTATCGCCCCGGGCGCCCATAAGGTCGATGAAAGCACTTCTTTACAAGCCCAAATCGAGGCCCTTTCTTCAAAGATAAAAAAATTGGAAATGACAAAAACAGTCTCGGTTATGGCTTGTGAAGGGTGTGGTGGGTCACATGAAAATTGGAGTTGTATGAAAGAAACAGACGATCAACAAGAAATGGTAAACTACATTGATAATAGACCTAGGCCGTCGGGTCCCCCAACGGGAACTTACAACCAAGGATGGCGAAACCACCCAAACCTTGGTTGGAGGGAACCCGGCAATAGTAGTAACCAACAAACCCAACGAACAAACTTTCAACAACCAAGAAATGAGTCACAAAATTTCACTCAACAACAAAGTGGACGAGAGAGGCTCCAAGATACTGTATCTCGCCTCGTCTCCGACACTGATAAGAAAAACTCGGAAAGATTTCTACAATTAGAATCAAATTTTAGAAATCAACAAGCTAGTATTCAAAACATAGAAAAACAATTAAATCAAATAGCTCAAAATTTTGCCGAGAGACCGCAAGGCGCATTACCTAGCAATACCGAAACAAACCCAAAAGCGCAAGTTCACCTCATCACACTACGGAACCGCACCGTAGGGCCTGCAGAAGTGCCACCACCAACGGAAGAAACAGTACCCACACCTCTGCAGGAAAAGAACTCCCCTCCGTCACCAGAGCCTACCAAGGCTCCTCGAGTTCCATACCCCGGTAGGTTAATTCGTCAAAAGACCAATGAGCAATTCGCAAAGTTCGAAAGTCTGTTAAAACAATTGCATGTCAATATTCCTTTTATCGTAGTCCTAACCCAAATGCCCAAGTACTCTAAATTCATGAGGGACTTCCTTACACATAAAAAGAAAATTGAAAGTTTGCAATTAGTCAATTTAGGCGAAGAATGCTCTGCCCTCGTACTCAATAAACTTCCCCAAAAGAAAATCGATCCCGGAAGCTTCACGATTCCCTGCTCAATAGGGGAATCGCCCGTTCGTAATGCCTTAGCCGACCTTGGGGCTAGCATTAACCTCATGCCCTCATCAATGTTCAAAAGACTCGGCTTAGGAACCACGAGCCCTACAAAAATGAGCATACAACTCGCTGATCGATCCGTCAAATTCCCACAAGGTGTCATCGAGAATGTCTTGGTAAAGGTAAGCAGATTCGTTTATCCAGCTGACTTTGTCATACTCGATATGGAGGAAGACACCGAGGTCCCCCTCATACTAGGGAGACCCTTCCTTGCCACCGCCCAAGCAGTGGTAGATATGAATGACGGGACACTCACCTTGAGGTATGGGGATGATGAAGTGAAGTTCGGAGTTGGGAAGAGAATAGAGGACGACAACCCGGTCAATTACATGAAGGTTATTGATTCGAGCTTGGATGCTGCTCTCCGATGGTGTAACATGGGACGCCAGGCATCCCACTCAGAAAACATATAACCTCGCATTGGGTCTAGCCAAGGACCCTTATAAACGTGGCGCACCACGGAGGCATTCCGCGGAACTATCCTTAGTTTAGTTTAATCTTTTATTTTTAATTTGCAGAAATAAAACACACTCATGGTGGTAATGGATGAAAAAGGGAACGAGAAAAATGGCCCCATACACAAAGAACAGAGCAACCCGACACAAATCTCCATCACAGAAGGCTCAACACGGGCCGTGCCCAACCAACAGGGCCCCGTGCTGAACCACCTGCAGAAAAACGCCCAGTTCAGGTAACTGGACACGGGCCGTGTTCAGCGGACACGCCCCCGTGTCCAGGCTTCTGTCTTATTTCTTTAATTTCTGTTACTGGCACCTGACCACGGGGCCGTGCCCGGTCACCACGGGGCTGTGTCCAGGATGCCAGTAACATAAATCTTTGCTTTTTAACCCACTTTTACACATTCTAATCAACCGAAAATCTTATTTTTGGGACACATTGAGGACAATGTGTAATTTAAGTGTGGGGGGGATGCTAAAACCTTGAATTTTGCAAATCCTAATTACAAGCCTTACACAAAACTCTATTGGAACCACTAAACACCCCAAATTTTTTCAAAAACTTTTCGTTTTTTTTTACTTGTCTTGGTTTAATTTGGGAATAACAAGTTCTAAAAAGGTTATATTTTTACAAATTTACAACCGATAGCGTCGTGATAACAAAGAACCAACATAAGAAAATTACGAAACGGCATAACAAGTCTAGTTAAAAATTCGATTATATATACTTGATCGCATTAAAAACCCATTCCCACAAAAGTGAGTTTTGAGCCTTTATTGAGCATACAAATATACATCTTTAGACTAAATGCTCATTTTTCATTTCTTGTGTGAATAGCCGCTTGGTTCTTACAACTCTAGAACTTGCCACGACGATACATTCCCGGTCCTTACCAACTTAAACCCAAGTAAGTAAGTGATGGAGGCATTAGGACTAACCATATTTTTTCTTTCTACACCATTATTTTTCATTTTTTTACCACCTACCCAAAATCCCCCTAGTTAGCCCCTTTGAGCCTAAATCTTTCATTTCATTACCCTAAAACTTTTTTTTTTACCCACCAAAAACCCTTTTTTATTATTCACCCTTTATTTTAGTAACAAGCTCGGTTTTTCGTAAGCTCGCTATTTTTTGTGACTTATCAAAAAAAAATGATGAAGTCAAAAACAAACAAAAGCTATATAAAAGCTTGTTTGGAGAAATACTTCAAAATAAAGAGTCACTAAAAACAAGGTGTGTCACGAAAACCGACGCTTTTTACGATTTTCGCCCTTTTACTAACCACTAACCCAACCACCCACCTTTAACCCAAGCCTAACCCTTCACCCAAAACGTGACAACCCGAAAAATTAAGGTTTGCACTACTTAAAATTCCACGAACCTTTAGCGTGTGTCTCCGTGTTTATTTACTTGTATCGTGTATTATTAATGATCATGGGTGTATGCATAGAGGAAACCGTTAAATGCGGTAGTGTGTTATTCAATTAATTTAGAGAACAAACTTGATTGGGCCGCAAACTCGTTTAGCACTCCCTCATACAATTGGGCTCGAGACCCAACCCGAACTTGTACACTTATCAGTATGATAACCATACATATTTCACCCAAGCCCAGATATAGATATAGAAATTTGGCCGGTGATACACTTGGGTCGCGAACCTGATTAACTTACACACACTCATCCAAAACTCATATTGGGCATGGGTACACCAAAGTCATACTTGGGCCGAGTAAAGCCCAAGTGGATCCATTATGTTTTAAGGGCCGGTTGGGTAGAGAATTTATATACATTCTTTGCGTAATATGATTAACATTGTGCACATTCAAACCCTACCCCCACCTCCTCTATTTGTTGTGCGGCGAAAGAAGACAAGATTCCCCCTGTTCGAGATTGCACCGTGATCAATCAGGTTCCGGTTAGTAATTCCCACGTATCATTTGTTTTCATGTTTGTGTGTTAGGGATTGGTTAGTATGTTGATGTATAAGTTAGTGTTCTTGATCAGTTTTGTGTGGAGTAGTGTTATTATTCATCCAAATAATAATGAATTCATGTGCAATTTATTAATGGCCAACATATACTAATTATACTATCACACATGATTCTGACAATGTAATCACTAAACTCACATGCAAAATTAGTAAACATTCAGATATGTATGTATGGCCGACAACAATCAGTTAGTGGAATGTATCTAATCTTAATTCTTTTAAACACATTGACTTTAGGTGACCTTTGGTTTTTATTAATGAAAAGAATCGATGTGAGGGTTCCATTCATTGAAATGACGATATAATTACTAGATCATGTGGGTCGGTTATCATGATATAGGGATAAGTTATGTGATGTCAGTCCTGATGTCTCGTATTTGGGGATCGAGGTAACATGGGACGGTGGGGCTGGGTATCTTGTGCACATCTACTTAAATGACGAGTTAATATCATATAAATTTGGTTTGGGGTTGTGTGATATCGGCTATAATGGAGATAAGAAAGTGATTAGGATAACCGATTGGTGCTTATAATAATTGTAGCAATGGATTAATCGAGTAAACGGGTAGATGAGTAGGAAAATTGTTATAAATTAAGTTGTTTTGTTGCTAACATCGAATGAACTAGATGCTGAACAACCTGAATAGATCGTGTAACTTGGTGGGGGTGGCATACAATTGGGCCTCACCTCTTAGTCGGGCTGTATTGGAGTAATAATAATCTCATATTTTAAAACCGAGTTGGGCCTTAAGGGAATAGCTGGGCCGCGTAAACAGAAACCCATCAGAACTCAATTGGGCTGCAACGGGTTCGGGAGGGTGAGTGCAGCCACATGAACGGTTGGACTGGGCCCAGACATAAGGTGGCCCAGTATCAAGCGAATGCGGTTGGGCTGGTTGGTTTGTTTGTTGCAAGCGAATGGGTCGCACACTTAATGGGTTATTAGTTTTGGGGCTGCATACTTGATCAGCGGATTAATTGGGCTTGGGCCACGACATCGATTAATAACTATGTAACGAGTTCATATTGTGATACTCATGACTATGGAATAAGCTGATGTTTATGTTAAACTGAATACATGAATGATTGCACCAACCCTAACTGCTACGTGTTTTGTGAAACATGAACTTGCATGTGACGTAAATACTTGTTATAAAATGATGAGGATTGTTGAATGACTTCCTGATACTGCTTGCATAGCGATGTATGTAGTGCTTGTATGCAAATTGTGAAACGTGTATGCCGAATATGTGACTTTGTGTACATGAAACTGACTGTATCTCGTAACTACGATAGGGTTTGATGGACCAACTATTTAACGAGCATTTAACTTAACCGAGCAAACCGAAGGTGAGTTCACTACATTCGAGCATGCGTCCCAGTGGTTGGGGACAGTCAGTGGGTATCCCGTGGGGGGGATAAGTCTTTGGGTAAAAACGGGTGTATTGGTTAATATTCTCACCTATCATCTTTTGTAAGTCCCTCATCGGGTATTAGTTGGTAGCGCTACTTAGGTTTGGCACCCTCACACCGCTCCTGTAGAGGACGGAGGTGAACTAATGACCCAGTCTGGCCCAGTACTAGATAGGAGTACGTGGGAAGGGCAGTCGTGTATTTCAGGAGCCGTCATTGTTCGGAATTGAGATATTAACAATATTACCTGCATTGGTTAATGAACTGTTTAACATACAACTGGTAATAAACGTTTTCTAAAACTGTGAACTCGCCAGCTTTGTCTGATACACTTGTTGCATGCTCGCAGGTCATTAGGTGTCTTGGATTTGGAACTTGCTGTCTGGAGTGGCTGGAGTGGTCATGGGTCGATTGGAAGGGCTCATGTGATTAAATTCTTGATTCGATACTTGGGTTTTGAAACAGTTTAACTCAGTTTATTATTTGCTTCCGCTGAACATATCGGTTTTCATTTAAACTTGTTGATGGAATTTTATTAATGATTGAGAACATATTTCGAAATTTGTATGGGTTCAATGTAAGTAGTGGCTCACTGTTGGTACGTCACATGCCTAACGGGGCACTCCCTAGGTGGTATTTTGAGGGTGTGACAGTTTGGTATCAGAGCCACTGGTTATAGTGAACTTGGTTTTAAAACATTTTTTATAAAACCAGACTATAACCGAACAGTTCTGAAATCGACCATGACACTCAGCTCCAGACTGCAAGGTTCGTTTCTTGTTTACTATTGCATAATATATCTAGCGTACCCTTATGTATGACATTTACACGTGAATGCACACTTGGCACTACAGTATGAGTTTCTGTGTTACCAACCCATGTTACGTGTTTTAAGAGTGTGACTCTTCTTGAACTTTCATGATCTATGTTTTGGTGTCGTATGTCTTATTGCTCGAATTTGGGGAACCTTTTAACACGAACTGAGAGGAGCTGAGATAAACATGCAAATTGGATTATTATTATGGGTGCACACATAATAATAATGTGGGGTGCATGTGGGTCCCAGTGAAACTCGACGAGTGCAAAAGGGGTTTCGCTCTGTTAGATGACGTTGTGTTAGAACTCAGTAATCTGTGGAGATCATAGTAATGCTTGTCTCCTACTTGAACATGTTCTTTTCAGTCCTCTCTGAATCCTTTCGAACCTCGATGTAGTACCTGAACACCCATCTGAACACCTAGCGAACTGTGTAGAATGTTAGGTGCTTGCACGAACATCCTTGAGTTGGATGTTGCAACGACAACGACTGGTCTATACCTTTCTCACTTTTCTTCATTTGTTGGAACTTAACGTATTGACGTCGTAAATCCCGAAGTGCGATCACTTCTGCAACACCCTCGCGACATACCGTGTATTACTCAGTCAACTTGCAAGAATGATGGACAAGTAGGTAAACGTAGTACCTTACCGACTTCAGCATTTGAAAGACCCTAGTTACCAACAACGAATAACAGCGATTTGACTCCAATCGAATCCTTAACCCCAGCCGGCGACACATGGAGTCGACTCTTACGAACCAATCGGGACAAAATCGATGACGATTGACTGTAGAGAAGAATGTGTAACCGCCCACACCATGAGTAGTGCCTTAGGACGTGGCACGAAATGTGAAAAGATGGACCTTGTTGGTGAAAGGACGCAGGATACCGTTTCAGGCAACAATATTAGCGGCAACAATCGCGACAACATCAAGGTACTCGTGATCGTAGCTTACAGTATGGAAACGAAGGTGACCTCAACAAGGATTGACTGTGTTAAGTCAAGCTGACGATAACCGAGGGAACGACGGCAGTACTGGAAATTCTCGTGACGAAAACAACACTGGATATGAAGCTCATGGAAGGACATTTGGTATAGGCATAGGCTATACCAGGCGTAATAACAACACGATAGCTTGGATGGGTAGCTATTCGCTTCGTCTCCGATCTGTTTGCCCTGATGTTTCTTGAAACCGAACTTGTTGTGGCAGCAATGGATGGCAAGTCAAATGAAATCTCATATGTCCGCTGGGATGTAAACTCGACCTTATGGGACAAGTGTTCGACGTCAACCTTCCTCCCACTACCCTTGATGGTTGCAGTGCAGTAGTTAGTATGGATTGAGTATCTAGAGATCGCGCAGATTCATCAGTGAGGAGAAAAATTTGGGTGGAGAAACTTTATTTGTTCTAAAGCGTCAAAGTGGTGCAAAGGTTAGCGCCATTTCAGCTATGAAGGCCAGAAGTGTCTACGAAGGGATTACTCCGCTATACTAGCAACCGTTACTGATGTTAGGGCTAAAGAAACAGAAGATCGAGGATCCACCAATCACTCGTGATTCCTTTTGGTGTGCTACGCAAGGAACTTTCGGGTTTACTTCCACAACTGTTAGGCAAAAATCTCAGTCTGATCTCGCGCCAGAGGCAGCCCTGACTACACACACTCTTATCGTCTTGCACCCGGAGGGTTGCAAGAGCTGTCTAATCAACTGCAGGAATTGTTGAACAGTAGTTTTGTCGGACCTAGCTTTTTGCCTTAGGGAGCCCCAGTTATATCCTTGAAGATAAGCCTTTTCATATGTATTATCGAGAACTCAACAAGGTAACAGTCAAGAATCTTCTGCCTCGACCATGTATTAACAACCTGTTGACCAACTGTGAAGGTTAAGCTTCTATTAGAGGGTTAACTAACGAGTGAACTATCACCATATGGAAGTCCAAGGGGAGAATGTTCCTTAAGCGGCATAAAACGCTATACAGCCATACGACTTTGTATTCCATAACCTTTGGGGTAATCAACATATCAATAGCTTTACGGATCACATGAATCGACTGTGTTTTGATGACGTTTTGAATCATTTCCATGGGAAAGGAACATCATGGGTGCCACTCGAATCTCATCTTAGAGCTTCTGGGGGAGGAGCCACTACACGTGAAGTGTTGCTAAGCGTAACTTCTGGATATGAGAGGTACATATTTGGTCATGAATCAACGAAGGGGGAATACACGTGGATCTTGCTAGGATCCATTTTGCTAGAAACTAATTGACATCAAGGACCCCTTCGGGGATGCAGTGATTTCTTGGTTTTGCTGGATACAATCATAGATTCATCACAGGATTTACGAAGATTGCGCAGCCTTAACCCTGTAGCACAGTGTGGAGCTGTGAATTCATGGGAACCAAAAATAGGAGGACGTCTTCTCAGCTTTTGAAACCCAACCCTGTAACGCACTGAGCATCACTCCTACCCGAGGGTACTGATGATCTGGCGGTATACCATGATGGTTTGAATCAGAGTCCCAGTTACACTCTGACGCAACATGAGAGAACGATGACTTACGTGGTGGACTTACAGGAAGAACTGTACGAATCACGACCTGCGATGGAAGCCGTATTCTTTGGATTTAAATTAGGGGCGTTACTTGGACGGTACCGAATGCACCGCTTAGACCGATCACAAGGGCCTCCCGTATACCCTTGTTTCGAAGGAGCTAAACATGTAACGACATCGCTGGATGGAGCTATTGGATGAATACGACCGTGAAACCTGGACGTGCATGAGCTACGCAGCTTGCTATCGACTCTAACATACCTGGACAGACTCGCCTTGCCCAAACTGAAGAACTGAAGGAAGGGAATTCTCAAGATTAACCCATGCGGGGCATGGGGAAGCAATCTTTGGCAGGTCGGACGATATTTGCTACTTCGTGGAACGAATATGGACCTCACTATACAACAACATTAGGGAACTGGTGTAGGCGAAGCACACGGATCTCGATATCCTATTCATCTAACTTTTGATAGGATGTATTAACACCTGAAGACCATGTACGGATGACTGGGCCTGAAGGCCCGTATAGCCACGCCTGGGAACGATGTGTGACATGTGGGAAAGTCAGGGTGGGATTTTAGCACCTAGAAACACATATATGGAAATGAGAACATACTGCCATGGGTTTTGTCACTGGTCTACTTGCAACTCGAAACGGAAATATTATCACCTGGATGATCATTAATGGACACACGTTACCAACACCCTTTCTTGCAATCATGAAAACTGACGAGTCTTTACAGTTGTGAATGTTCCTATGAGAGAGACGGCTTTTAGGCACGAGGTGCCAACTCCTGTTATCACTAAATTTGATCTATGCATGATCTATGTCAGGCAATACACAACACCCTTGGCTCGCGTTAGGACTAGAGCATTGCCTATCGTCGTTGGGCAAACGATCAGAGAAAACAAACTCTCTTGGCACTCGACGACATGTTGCGAGCATGTGTGTGACTGGCTATGGGGCAAACTAGAAGGACTCTAACTTATGGTTGGGTACTACTGCGGCAGTTATCATCTTGGTGATCAGACAGCTCTGTGGAGGCATTACGTAGACAATAATGCCAACCTTCTTGTTAGGCTGAGAGGGTTGACAACTTAATTACTGGTCCAGGACTGGTACTCGAAACTCTTGGGAAGGTTGTGTGGATCCGGAGTCGATTGGCGGCAACGCGTGACTGTCAGGAAAGCTGATAAGCTTGGGAAGCCTGGAAGATCGCTGTAGGCGATCGTAGCATGTTGAAAGTCTCGCCCTGGGAGGGTGTGGAATGCTTGGGAAGCATGGCGAGCTTAACTGACGTCACGATAAACCATTCAGCGGTCTGGGAAGAATCAGTAGCGTAATCTACAAATTCGGGTTACCTGACGAATTAGATAACGTACACGATGTCCTTTATGTCTCGGACCTAAAGAAGCGTCTGTTTGACGCAACGCTTGTGATACCCTTGTTGAAGAACCCACTGTTAACACAGTCGAATTTCAATTGTGAGAGTTCGTTGGAACTCAAGGCGTGGACCGAAGTTTCTGTGAAGACGCAAACCGTTTGTTCAAACGATGGGATCAACTTCTGATATCATTGGTGAATTTCGGGACGAAATTCCCTTTCAAATTGGGGATGATGTGGCACCTGAGGGAAAACCGACGACAACAATCTTGATTCCTCACTTCACTCCTTTGTGTTTACTTGTCAAATTTCGGGACGAAATTTCTTTCAAGTTGGGGATGATGTGACAACCCGAAAAATTAAGGTTTGCACTACTTAAAATTCCACGAACCTTTAGCGTGTGTCTCCGTGTTTATTTACTTGTATCGTGTATTATTAATGATCATGGGTGTATGCATAGAGGAAACCGTTAAATGCGGTAGTGTGTTATTCAATTAATTTAGAGAACAAACTTGATTGGGCCGCAAACTCGTTTAGCACTCCCTCATACAATTGGGCTCGAGACCCAACCCGAACTTGTACACTTATCAGTATGATAACCATACATATTTCACCCAAGCCCAGATATAGATATAGAAATTTGGCCGGTGATACACTTGGGTCGCGAACCTGATTAACTTACACACACTCATCCGAAACTCATATTGGGCATGGGTACACCAAAGTCATACTTGGGCCGAGTAAAGCCCAAGTGGATCCATTATGTTTTAAGGGCCGGTTGGGTAGAGAATTTATATACATTCTTTGCGTAATATGATTAACATTGTGCACATTCAAACCCTACCCCCACCTCCTCTAGTTGTTGTGCGGCGAAAGAAGACAAGATTCCCCCTGTTCGAGATTGCACCGTGATCAATCAGGTTCCGGTTAGTAATTCCCACGTATCATTTGTTTTCATGTTTGTGTGTTAGGGATTGGTTAGTATGTTGATGTATAAGTTAGTGTTCTTGATCAGTTTTGTGTGGAGTAGTGTTATTATTCATCCAAATAATAATGAATTCATGTGCAATTTATTAATGGCCAACATATACTAATTATACTATCACACATGATTCTGACAATGTAATCACTAAACTCACATGCAAAATTAGTAAACATTCAGATATGTATGTATGGCCGACAACAATCAGTTAGTGGAATGTATCTAATCTTAATTCTTTTAAACACATTGACTTTAGGTGACCTTTGGTTTTTATTAATGAAAAGAATCGATGTGAGGGTTCCATTCATTGAAATGACGATATAATTACTAGATCATGTGGGTCGGTTATCATGATATAGGGATAAGTTATGTGATGTCAGTCCTGATGTCTCGTATTTGGGGATCGAGGTAACATGGGACGGTGGGGCTGGGTATCTTGTGCACATCTACTTAAATGACGAGTTAATATCATATAAATTTGGTTTGGGGTTGTGTGATATCGGCTATAATGGAGATAAGAAAGTGATTAGGATAACCGATTGGTGCTTATAATAATTGTAGCAATGGATTAATCGAGTAAACGGGTAGATGAGTAGGAAAATTGTTATAAATTAAGTTGTTTTGTTGCTAACATCGAATGAACTAGATGCTGAACAACCTGAATAGATCGTGTAACTTGGTGGGGGTGGCATACAATTGGGCCTCACCTCTTAGTCGGGCTGTATTGGAGTAATAATAATCTCATATTTTAAAACCGAGTTGGGCCTTAAGGGAATAGCTGGGCCGCGTAAACAGAAACCCATCAGAACTCAATTGGGCTGCAACGGGTTCGGGAGGGTGAGTGCAGCCACATGAACGGTTGGACTGGGCCCAGACATAAGGTGGCCCAGTATCAAGCGAATGCGGTTGGGCTGGTTGGTTTGTTTGTTGCAAGCGAATGGGTCGCACACTTAATGGGTTATTAGTTTTGGGGATGCATACTTGATCAGCGGATTAATTGGGCTTGGGCCACGACATCGATTAATAACTATGTAACGAGTTCATATTGTGATACTCATGACTATGGAATAAGCTGATGTTTATGTTAAACTGAATACATGAATGATTGCACCAACCCTAACTGCTACGTGTTTTGTGAAACATGAACTTGCATGTGACGTAAATACTTGTTATAAAATGATGAGGATTGTTGAATGACTTCCTGATACTGCTTGCATAGCGATGTATGTAGTGCTTGTATGCAAATTGTGAAACGTGTATGCCGAATATGTGACTTTGTGTACATGAAACTGACTGTATCTCGTAACTACGATAGGGTTTGATGGACCAACTATTTAACGAGCATTTAACTTAACCGAGCAAACCGAAGGTGAGTTCACTACATTCGAGCATGCGTCCCAGTGGTTGGGGACAGTCAGTGGGTATCCCGTGGGGGGGATAAGTCTTTGGGTAAAAACGGGTGTATTGGTTAATATTCTCACCTATCATCTTTTGTAAGTCCCTCATCGGGTATTAGTTGGTAGCGCTACTTAGGTTTGGCACCCTCACACCGCTCCTGTAGAGGACGGAGGTGAACTAATGACCCAGTCTGGCCCAGTACTAGATAGGAGTACGTGGGAAGGGCAGTCGTGTATTTCAGGAGCCGTCATTGTTCGGAATTGAGATATTAACAATATTACCTGCATTGGTTAATGAACTGTTTAACATACAACTGGTAATAAACGTTTTCTAAAACTGTGAACTCGCCAGCTTTGTCTGATACACTTGTTGCATGCTCGCAGGTCATTAGGTGTCTTGGATTTGGAACTTGCTGTCTGGAGTGGCTGGAGTGGTCATGGGTCGATTGGAAGGGCTCATGTGATTAAATTCTTGATTCGATACTTGGGTTTTGAAACAGTTTAACTCAGTTTATTATTTGCTTCCGCTGAACATATCGGTTTTCATTTAAACTTGTTGATGGAATTTTATTAATGATTGAGAACATATTTCGAAATTTGTATGGGTTCAATGTAAGTAGTGGCTCACTGTTGGTACGTCACATGCCTAACGGGGCACTCCCTAGGTGGTATTTTGAGGGTGTGACACAAAAAGTCCTCTTGATATTTACAAAGGTAAAAAGTTAAAAAGGAGGAGGATTGATTGCTTGGCAAGCCTATGGAAGGCGTAAGTTCCATGCCGCTCTCGAGTGATTCACTAAAAAAGTACACCTTCGGCCGAGTGTTGAGTGATCTCCCATAAGGTATGTGAACTTGTATATAAATGGAATTTTAATAAGGCATGTTATGCCCGAATAAGTAATTTATCCTGTGAAACGTTCTAAATAAATCATAACGAATAGGATTGTAAATAAATAAAAATAAAACCTACAAAGTTCTTGGATTCCCGACACTCTATGACAAGCCAAAAACTTTCTCTTCTACCTATTCCATTTGGGAGTGTAAGCCACATTTAAAGAGTTTTGCTTGAGGACAAGCAAAAGTTCAAGTGTGGGGGTATTTGATGTGTGTAAAATGCAACATATAAATCACATCAATTAAGACATAAAACTAACCCTTTTTAAGTACTAATGTTGGAAAAAGAGTGTTTTTGTCTTCCTTTTGTATTTTCAGGATGAAATGAGCTCAAATTCACAAAAGAAGCAAAAAAGACAACTAATTCTAGCATAAATACAAGAAAAGGAATAAAAGTAGACTGCCCGGACCCTCAACAGCAGCCCCCAAAGCAAAGAAGAGAAAGCAGAAGTCTGAACACGCCCCGTGCTCAGCCAGCACGGGGCCGTGCCCAAGAAGCAGCATAAAAGACAAACTTATAGAAGCTTCCATTGCCCACCACGGGGCCGTGTCCAGCGGGCACGGGGGCGTGGTGAAAGTACAGCAGGCGCATTAATTGTAATTGCGAATTACAATTAATGAGGAGAGAGACTGTCAGACGGGCACGGGGGCGTGTCCAGTGGACACGGGGCCGTGCCCAGCCTTCTGTTCAGCCTATAAATAGGAGTGCTTGGTTTCATTTCAACTCATCCCTTGGCACACCACCTCTCTCACACTTCATCCACCACCCACCACCACCATAACACCATCATCCACCACCATCATCCATTGTCCATCGTAGAGTGTGTGAGTCGTCTCGGGATCCAAGATTGATCGTAAGAGTTCTTGACAATCAAGGCTATGTTTGCCTAAGTCTCTTACAACACTTGGTGAAGACAAGTGTTTAGTATAATACTTTTTATTTTCAATCTTTTGCACTTTTTATTTGGTTTTGTATTAATGACTTTAATAACTAGTTACTTATGTTGAAGGTGATCTTTCCTTATCGTTTGTCCGTGGTGTCTTGGCATTATTTTACTGTCTATATAAAATAAAAGATTTTCACCATTCATATCTCCGCGGTCTATATGGAGGTATGTTGGCTACCTGGTCGGGGGTTAAGGGACGGTTTGGTAAGGGTCTTACCCTTGTTCAGCGTTTAGAGGTCCTGCTTGAGACCTGGGTCAAATTTAGTAGGATCTCCTTCAATGCCCATAGGTATTGGATGGCGGGGATCCAAACTCTTTGACCCCCTCATAAGTTAACTACTATTAATACTATAACCCGGCTATTTAGGACTGTATCCCTGCTGACTCAGACTACTTAGCCGAGGGTAACGTCACCGCCGAAAGCGGGGCCTACCACAATTTGCATTAATAACTTAATTCATTATCTTTCAATAATCCGACCCTTTAGGATTGTATCCTTGCTGACTCAAACTACTGGGTTGAGGGTAACGCCGCCTTCAAAAGAGGGGCCTACTACAATAACTAAGATAATCTCTTAAACAAGTGCAAAAGTGCGAAAATAATCAAAGGTTATACTAATACACGTGTCGGATCCAAATGATTCATCTTGTCTATCTGTTTTTATTTTATTTTATTTTTCAGCATTTAGTTAGTTTTTATTTTCTTAGTTTAAAAAACATTTTTCTCACTTTTTGATTTGATTAGACGTTGAGGATAAACCGGTATTAACAGCTCTTGTGTCCTTGGACGACCTCGGTATCTTACCAACACTATACTACGTCCACGATGGGTGCACTTGCCCATATGTGTGTTTAGTGTTAGTGAATATCGTGTTTTATAAATTTAAAACTTGGTTAAAAGTGTAAAAAGGGCTTAATTATACATCTAAAAAATATATTACACTACACACGCATCAAGACCGTGGAGATATGAATGGTGAAAATCTTTTATTTTATATAAACAGTAAAATAATGCCAAGACCCCACGGATAAATGATAAGGAAGATTCACCTTCAACATAAGAAACTAGTTATTAAAGTCATTAATACATAACCAAATAAAAAGTGCGAAAAGATTAAAAATAAAAAGTATTACACTAAACACTTGTCTTCACCAAGTGATGTAAGAGACTTAGGCAAACATGGCCTTTGATTGTCAAGAACTCTTACGATCAATCTTGGATCCCGAGACTACTCACACACTCTATGATGGATGATGGTGGTGGATGTGGGTTGTGATGGTGGTGGTGGGTGGGTGAAGTGCGAGAGAGGTGGTTTGCCAAGGGATGGTTTGCAAATGAGCCAAGCACCCCTATTTATAGCCTGCCCAGAAGCCCGGACACGGCCCCGTGTCCATTGGGCACGGCCCCGTGTCCACCCATCTTCTCTTTCTTCATTAATTGCAGTTTGTCTGCATTAGTTGACCACGCCCCCGTGTCCGCTGGGCACGACCCCGTGTGCAGAAGCGTATATGTACTATCAAGATTTGCCTAGATTCTGCGAATCTTAGAGTTGACCACGGCCCCGTGTCTGCTGGACACGCCCTCGTGGTGGGTGATAGAAGCTTCTACAACTTTGTCTTTTCTGCAGACACTTGGGCACGCCCTCGTGCTCATTGAGCTCAGGGCGTGTTCAGCCTTCTGTTCTCTTGTTTTTGCTTGGGAGGATGCTGTCGAGGGGTCGGGCATGCCACGTTTATTCCTTTTCTTGTATTTATGTTAGATTTAGCTGCCTTTTTGCTTCTTTTGTTCATTTGAGCTCATTTAATCCTGAAAATACAAAGGAAGACAAAAACACACTTTTTTCCAACATTAGCACTAAAAAAGGGTTAGTTTTATGCCACATTTGATGTAATTTATATGTTGCATTTTGCACACATCAAAGATCGATCGTGTGTTGGTGTGCGATTCATTTATGAATAAATGACCATGTGCAAAACTGGAAACATTACCACAATACTTATCGGATCATAATCCATTATGTAGGATCGTTTTACCGACCAAACGAGTCGTTCAGAAGAGTTTATGCTCGATACGAAAGGCGGAAACAGTCGTATTGAGGTCAATTCAGCTAGAATATCACTTTAACTGTCGATTTGATTGATTTGACAACAATTCACAGCAAGATGACACTTCGGCAGCACTTCGGTACACAAGCCGGAAAAATTACAACTGATTTCGTTTGAAGGGTATATATAGGCATCTAATTCTGTTTGAAAGCGTTCCAAGCGAAATTAGATTCCAAGCAGAATCTAATTCCGCACGGAATACCTTATGGTCTTTCAAGCGGAATTACATCCTTTCAAGCGAAATTACCTAAAATCTCGAACTACGTGCCCTGATCTAACATTCTAAATACAAGACTCGATACAAGACGAAGTCGACAGACGCATGCACCAACAGACTCCCCCTCGAATGTTGACGAGTCTTAAGTGTCGAGTCTTCAACATCTTCAGTCTTTATCAGTCTTTGTGCTCTTTTGAAGTATCTGACATTGTAAAGCATCCTCAAATCTCTCTCTTCTCTTTTCTATCAGCACCAACAAACTTCCCTCGAGCAAATAATCTTCTCTCGGATGTTTAACGAATCAAGATTGCAAGCTGGCTCTCAAGTCTTCTAATTCTCTTGATCAGATATCTTAATTCCTTAAGTTCATCAGCATCATCAGCTTGCGTGAATATCAGGCTTCCAGAATCATAACCTGGCTCTTAACATCTACAGACTCCCCCTTTCGATAATCTGGGATCGCAGTCTGGATCGTGACCTGGTTCACTCTCTTCTCAGGATCGAAACCTGGCATTCTCTATACACAGAATCCTCAGGAATCAGAACCTGGCTCTTCTCAGATTTCATACCTGCACAATCTCTTCCACACAATAAATTTCACGAATTTAAAATTTGACAAATTTATGCTCTGCTTATCACTTGCAGGAAACAATTTAGCAATAAATGATTTTTCAAATTTAATCTCTGATGAACCACAATAGAATGATTTAACAATTAAAAGCTTCTGATCACCACTTGTAAGCACACACACATACTTCCTCTCACAAGATGTTCACCATGTTTAGCACTTGGAAATTTTGAAAATCAGCTCTTCAACACCAGTTGTCGAAAATCTTTTTGAATTTTTTCTGAAAATTTATGCTAAAACTCACTCAAAATCTTTTTGGAATTTTTGAATAAAATGAAATGCAGTAAAGAACTATTTATAGACAATATTTTTGTGAGTTTGTGAAAGAGGATCATATCAGTTTATGAGACAAATCACCAACACCGTTAAGCTTTAAACATTTTAAGTTCTAAACAATTCACTTAGATTGTCAGTATACTGATCCACTTAAATTTTCACACAAAGTTCGGCTGTTTCGAGATACGAGATTAGTGTTTTAAGAACTTAAACTTATTTGCGTGTCCCACCACTTAAATATACTCCCGTATTCAGATCCCAATATTCAGTCTTACAGGTGAATATACGTACATGATATCTGTAAAGGGTTAAATGCGAAACCGTGAGAGCTCAGGTCAGAACTTTCGTTCAGCAAAGAGATGACGGCTCGACTTTTGGTGTGTTCCCTTTAGAGAATCTTTTCTTCAACAGCACATGATTAGCATTTTTCAATGTTTCATCATTTTTTGTACTAAGGGCGTTGCTATATTTCAAGCAAATGCAAAGTATTATACGAGGACTAGGCCATTGCTTCCGCAAAATCAGAAGTCCCGGGATAATACCCCAGATATCACTGAGTATAAAGACCTAATCTCATAAAGAGGGACCTTTCAAACAAGATTTCGGGGGTTACCCATATATCCAAGAAATGTTACCCACGAGATAAGCAAGTTTGAAATTTATGTTTATATCTCGAAAACAACCTACTAAATGTGTAAAAACCTACTGGCATATCCGTAGTGAGATTGTTTATCACATTTTTTACTTTACAATTCTTTAGCGTGTTGTAATAGTCCACTGATGTACTATCATTTCCTCTTTCTTTAACAAAACTCGTTTTTGTTTTATCATGTTTTTGCCTTTTTCAGATTTTCTAATGTTTTTGGATTTCTGAAATTTCTTACTCCCCCTAAAATTAAAAAACATTTAAAGAAACTTGAAAATAAATTGTACAATTAAAATGACAACTGTTGTGAATTGCTTCAATTCTCCATCCACTTGGCATAAACAATCAGAACTCCCCCTAACAACAAACTATTTTCCCATTATGATTTCAAAACACTTAAGTTTATTTTAATCAAAATGGTTTTTCCAGAAAATAAGTTTTGTTGATTTTACCTCTTGTAAGAAACGGAGATTATTTCATCACTTTGTTTCCAAACACTTGTAGGTTAACAAACCAAACATACCATTAGTAGAAAATCAAGTACAACTTAATGTCCCTGATTTACCACTTGAAGATCAAATCAATCAGACTTGATACAAAGAATGATGCCGATTCCTGCTCCACTCTTACCAACCTGGGAGCTCCGGCAAGTCAGGTTTTTAATCAAAGAATATATCCACCCAAGCTTGACCAGCCTTGGGTGATTCCGAGTTACCAACACTCGGTTTCTTACCGTTCATCTTCTTCTCGTAGAACTCTTTAACCCCTTTTGCCTTTCCATTAATCATTTTTCCAAAAATATTTTGAACAGTGGGGTTAAAGGCCTTTTCAACATCAAATTCCTTCTTTTCAGAAAAGAATTGATTTGAAATCTCAACTTTTCCAATCTTTTGTTTAAAATTTTCAGCCCTCAATGGTGGAAAATTCACATCATCCACAGTCGGTACTGAGTTTTCACTCTTTTTCTCAACATGTGGCTCATCTGACTTTGTGGAATCAGATTCATCGCCAGAAGATAGCTCATCTGATTTTGACACATCAGAATCATCGCTAGAACTATCATCAGATTTCTTAACAACCCATTTTTGGTTGTCAAGTTTTGCTTTTTTCTTGTAAAACCTGTTTGAACATTCACCAATTTCAAATTTTGATGAAAATTTTTGTTCTTTCAATTAGTGGTTCAAACACAACCTCTTTATCTTTCAGTTTACGAGACACTTCCTGTTTTGATTGAATTGTCTTAGGACAATTCTTGGCAATATGTCCAGCTGTGTTGCATTGGAAACAGGTTCTCGTTTCTTTCTTCTGAACAGCTTCATTCTTCATTTCTTCTTGCTTCTTCTTAGCAAGGAATTCTTTGTTTGTCTGTTTCCAGAATGAATTTTCTTTCTCTTCCTCAGAAGATGTTCCTGAAACAAATACCATCTTTGATTTAAAATCTCGAACATATTTTTCATTTTTATGATTTTCTAGTGGTTTGGTTTCTTTCGATATTACAACTTGAACCAGAACTGTAACCCTTTTTTTCTTTTTTTCTCTTTATTGAACTCTTGAGGTGTATTTTTTAGGTTTATCAGTAAGATTTACATCTTTTATTTCAGAAATATTAATTTCTGTTAATTTGAAAACCTTTTTGATCATTTCTGGTTTGACACCTCTTATTGGAAATTCCTCATCAGAATATAATTTGTCAGAATCATTCAAAGTATATGTCACTTTAAATGTTTCATCACTCGAATTAGATTTTGATAACAGGAATTCTTTATTGTAAATTCTTTTGCCCTGTTTGACGATTTGATTCGGAGTGCTGGACTCAGACTTTGATTCTGACATAGACTCCAACTTTGACTCCTCTGTTTCATCGTTATCTAACACATGATCCACCACTTTCTTCATCAATTGAGATTGTTGGTCAGTGTCAGACGATGTGAATGTGACATCAATATTTTCTGGCAAATTGACTGAAGACTCTGACTCCCACTGTAAGTTTGTTGCCTTTTCGACTCTTTCTGAATTTGGATTTCTCGGAGAATATCCATTTTCAAGCGAGGGTGGACACTTGTTGTAACTGACACCTTGTTTCTTACCAGATGTTTTTACTTTAGTATCCTTCTTCTTTTCTTTCTTCTTTTCAAGAGTCTTTTCTTCAGAAACCTTCTGTTCTTCAGTTACTTCATCATCTTCAAATGCCTTCATGCCTTCAACAGTTGGATAAATCCTGTCAATGACATAAGAAGTACATGAGTAACTTTTTAACAAACGATTAACTCTTTCTGTTTCAATTCTTTGAGTTTCCAGTTTCTGTTCCAAAACAGCACACTTCTCAATATAATTGTTCACAACTTTCTGCTTCGTCATGAATGCTCCTTGAAGTGTCTTCATTGCTGTTGTTTGTTCATCGCTTGTTTCATTGTACATATTCATTGCTTTGTTCAGCACATTATAAGATTCCTTCAACCTGTTCATGTTGTTAATCAATTCACTATTTTTCTTTTTTATGATCTCACAGGTTTCACAATTCACTCGAATCTTTCTTGCATCAGCTTCTTCATCAACTTTGAGTTTTGGAACTTCCTTTACTTTTCTTTTTATCACTGGAACTTCTTCGTCATCACTGCTGACTGGTGTTTTGACCTTTTTCTTTTTCTTTTTAGCTTTTTCATCTTCACTATCACTCTCTTCCATCAATTTCAAGTGCTTTGCCATTCTTTTAGCATAATAATCATCATCATTATCACTATCTTCTTCAATTCGAGCAACAAAAGCTTTGTGACTTGAAGTTTTGTTCGGATCATAATCATCCCAATTGAAATTTGCCCAGCTAAAACCTTATGGCAACTTTTCATCATCTTGATTGATTAGACATGCTTTGTTGTCGACTAAAATATATTTGTTCCAACTGAAACCTGTTGAAGATTTTTGATCATCTTGATTCACCAAACATGCTCTCTTCAAAGACTCCTCTATTGCTTTTCTACCATGTGCCACTTGTGGTTCTTGTTGTTGTTGAGCAACTTGATGATAAATGGCCTTCCGGTAGTAATCATTGTTGTTGAATGGATTTTGAGCTCCACTTGCTTCGCGATTAGTGCACTCCCTCTTGAAGTGTCCTTTTTCCCTGTAACGAAAACAAGTGACTTTAGACTTATCAAAACACAAATTAGAAACACATACATCACCCTAGTCCGTTAGACGTTTTAAAAACTCGTAACATAATCCGATATATCTAAATATTACGGCAAACGCTATCTAAACAATTAATAAAACTTATTAAACAAAAAATAAAAACAAAATCTGAGCAAACCTTATATACGGGTCATATACAGATGATAAAAACCCCAAAATCTTAGCAAACCTCACAAAAAATACACTTTTGGTCATATAACATTATATTGCTCGTATACAATTGTATACGGCTCGTATAATGTTATACGGCCTGTAAAAAAATAAAACAAAAAAAACATTCCACTGCATTTATGTCTGTGCAACAGCATTCTATATGGGCCGTATAAGGTTATACGACCCGTATACGTCTAAAGATATGAAAATAAGAAAATAAGGGTGTAATAATAGTGGAACCCATAAATTATACATCTTCCTTTTAAAAATATAACATCACGTGGTGTTATGGTATGGGGATGTGACTGAAGCCATTTATGGCAAATTAAACCACGTTTTCTGGCAGGCTTGACGCATTCTATCAGCCTCAAACGTGTCTTCGTCTTAACCGCATTTTTCTAAACGAAAAATAATTCTATGAAATAATAACATAACATAAAAAAATCATTGTTTACAAATGATATATTGCTATAAAATGTTATATGCTATGCTAATTGCTATATATAACTTACATATTTTGATGTATGAAATAAAAATTCTAATTAACTCTATTGTTAATTAAAGTTTATGTATGAGAGTTCGGTTCATTGGTGATTGGTAAGATGCATGCATTCCCTAGTGGAGACGCATGTTAAATTCCCGTTTGAGACATTTTCGACGGACATCCGGGTGAAGGGATTAATTGAGGCTT
Source organism: Helianthus annuus (assembly GCF_002127325.2). Lineage (NCBI taxonomy): Eukaryota > Viridiplantae > Streptophyta > Magnoliopsida > Asterales > Asteraceae > Helianthus > Helianthus annuus. The sequence goes on from NC_035446.2 coordinate 17,253,733, forward strand.
TAATCCCGGGTTCGAACTTGACAGGGCGAGGGTTTACGGATTTCCTTCCAATGCATCAAGGGGGTACGGTCTCATGGCGGTCGAGAAATTGACCATATCCCTGAGCAAGGGGAGAATACACATGAGATTCTTTATCGTTAAAAAAAAACAATAAAGTTAAACTAGAATTAAACTAAGTTTTATTATCAGACATTGCTATAAAATGTTATATTCTATTCTGTATAACTTATATATTTGGCAAATTGGAAATAAATAATTCCACCTAACTCAATTTGACCGATAATAATCCCAAATCCGTTATAAAATCAACCCTTTTTATGTACTAATGTTGGAAAAGTGTGTTTCTTTGTATCTTTTTTTATTTTCAGGACTAAATGAGCTTTAAACGCACAAAAAAAACAAATTAACGGCAAAAACCAACACAAATACAAGAAAGAAGAGTTGACACATTATGCCTACCCTCCAAGCTAACCCTAAGACCAAAACAACAAACCAGAAGACAAGCACGGGCCGTGCCGTCAAGGCATAGGGTTGTGCCCCACTATAGAATGTGTTCAGAGTCTATGTATATCAAGACAAACAAAGCAGATAAGAGACACGAGACCGTGTCCCATTGACACGGGGCCGTGGTCAACTCCCAGATATACAGAATCTCTCAATGGACCCCACAAAGCTGACCACGGGGGGGGGGGGGGGGGGGGGGGGCCGTGTGAGCATACAATCTGACACTGCTAATTAAATGAAGATAGAGAAAGAAGGAGACGGGGACATGCCCCCTGGGCACGGGCCATGTGAGGGGTCTGATTTCAACTATAAATAGAGGAGCTTGGCTCACTTCCAACTCATCCCTGTTGGAAATTTTAGTGAAAATGAGTTTTTCACTAAATATTTTGGACATCAATAATATTTATATATGTGTTGTATAAATAATTATTTATGGTTTGTGTTCAAACTATGTCCAAATAGAGATAAGATGAATGAGATATCGAAGCTTGAAGTTGTATGTTTGGAACAAACAAAGATGAATAAAATGGATTAGTTTTGTCAACTTGTCCCACATAGGTGGGATGACAAAACTTAAAGTGGTATATAAGGAGGAGCACTCCTTGTATATTGTTTCCTTAAAGGCAAACACTAGTGGGGATCCTAAAGGGTGCGGAGCACCCTTACTCGTGCACATATACGCGCGTGCCGTGGGCTATAGGCCCTATGTAGTGCACTTTGAACTTCGCACACCGCCTTTGTATTTTTGTCCATGAACGCGTGGTCAGATACATGGCGGGTCCGCTTATGGCGCACCCTTGGGTGGCATAGGCGGATGCCATGGCATGTCGATGCGGCGCGAGCTCCTTAGGCGCATGGCGCACGTCATTGGCTAGGGCGGAGAGTGCAGGTGGCACACGAGTATGGACGGCGCATGACCGGGTGGCGTCCTGGTATGCGTAGTGGCATCTGTATAGTGCACATATGGCATGTCGTGAGATCCTTGAAGCGTGGCGCGCGGACTGGCAGGCCAGTTCAAGCGTGCGCAGGTTTGCATTGGTAACTAGGCGCACTGGTCAGGGTGTCGCGCGCATAGCGCAGGTTCTAGTGCAGTGTGCGCGTCTAGCACACGAGCGGCCTATGGATCGCATAAGCGTGGATCCGACTGTATAGTGTGTAGCGCGCTTGGGCGCTGGTCACGATCAGTCAACCTAGTCTCCGTCAGTTACGAGATCGTCATGAATTGATATGACAGTTACGTTGATCACTTTAACTCCATTTTAATGCGATTAAAACCTTTTTATGGTCTTGTAGTTACAAGATTAATTTTCTTGGTTAATTCAGTATTAACTACAAGATTAAATGGGTTTTAATGATGTGTAGACTACATTGTGTATAAGTATAGGAACACGGTTCATTCTGAGATAGATTGAAGAGAAATATTATACACACATGAAGGTTGTCTTTGTTGGATAAAATTTAGAGAAATGTATTCTCTAAATTATTGTTTTACATTTCTAAATATTTCCTATTTTATGAACACCATCATACCCGGTGTTATCTCGGGCGCGAGTGCCATCTCCGGCAGTACAACTACTGCTTCGGTTGTTGTACCCTGGGAGACAGAACCGTCTGAGAGGAGGCGTGGAATCTGTTTTAAGGGAAGCGTGTTGAACACGTGCCTCAACCAAAAACGTCAACGATTTTGCTTGTCTTGCAGCGGAGTTTTGATCTGGAAGGTGCGGTTGAAGTTTCCAAAGACGCTTGCTTGAATCAAGATTGGTACAATTATATTGGATTTTATTTCCATTTATTTAGTATTGTAACCGGTATTGTACTAGTCGAATTTCCCACAAATAACGAGAGTCTCGTTATTATTTATTTATTAATATTTTTAATAAAAAGTGAACCTAGTTCCTACAATCCCTTGGCAGCCCTCTCTCTCAATTACCACCACCACTCCAACACCATTATCCACCACATTCCACCAACTTTAGAGTGTGTGTAGTAGTCTTAGGATCCAAGATTGATCGTAAGAGTGTTTGGCTAATCTCTTACATCACTTAGGGAAGACAAATCTTTTATGTATTACTTTTTATATATGTACAATATACATAATTGTAGCATGAATTGCGTAATTATCATTATAAGTTGTGTAATTACGAGATATAAACAAATTACTTTTACTTTATATATATGCTACCCGTATAGCACACGAGATGCTAAACTAGTATTTACACATATTATAACTGTTGATGAAATAACTCAGCTCAATTTCAACGACGCCTACATCTATGATGTCAAGACTTATACAACATTGGGGTATTTGAAGGTTGTTACAAAAAGTTAATCGCCCACTAGTTGATTTATAAAAACTTATAATTTTTTATAACTCCTCAAACTTTTATAAAAGTTTCAAATTTTATAAAAGTGAGTCTAAGAACAAAATATACGGCATAAATATAAGTTTCCCAAAATCAAAACTTAGTAAAAAAAAGATGTTTTGAACTAGTAAAAAAGAGGTTTAAAACAGGTTATGATTTATTATAATGGCTAAAATTTGTGGGAGATGACTGGCCGGATTTGGGAGGGGTTTAGGTAATCCCAACCCCAAACCCGGTTATATAAGCTTGTCTCAAAGCCGTCCCAAAACCTATCGGTTATTCGGATACATGGATTACATGGTTCATGCCTAGGTTATTCGGTTTTAAGGGTATACAATTTAGGATAAATGTCTTTGGCACCATATAATATAAGGGTCATTTTTGGGGTCTGTTAATTTCAACCCGTCAAACCAACACGATTCACACCCGTCACTGTAAGGTTGCAAATCAATCAGCAAAATCAATAGCAAGAATTGAGTGTTCACTTAAATAAGTTTCAGCTTAAAAAAAAAAAAAAAAACAAATCAATTAGCATAATCAATAGCAAGAATCGGGTCAAATCTAAAATTTTCTACGTCGAAACTGCCACAGACTTGGCTTCTTCGGTTTGCAAACTCGCATAGTATTTGACAAGAACGTCCCATCCTCCCGGACACATAAAACCATTTGGTGGGCTCTCTCCAGTTCTTGCAAAGGTCCGCATCTGGAAGTCACCGAAAAAAAAGTTCAAAAAGATGTCGCAAACCCTAGGAGAAAGAAAACTTCACAATTCACCGGCGAGCAGGTCAACCAAATAACCAAACCAAACCGTAACCGATTAACCAAACCATAGTTGTCGATAGCGAATAGCGACAAGGCATGGCTAGGCTACGTAGCGAATAGCGACGGCTATTTTATAAATAGCGATTACACTAGAAAAAGAATTTTGAAAATTTTTATATGTGTATTACATCAAAATACCTTGTATATATGCTATTTTACATGTATATTTAACAAAAACCTATAAATCTAGCTATTTTATAGCTATAACCCTTTATAACATTAAAAAAAGTTAAAAAAAATAAAAAAAAAAATAATAATAACTGTCGCTCAATTCGATAGTCATCGCTATGAACCAAATAGCGACAGTAAGTCGCGTCGCTATAAATCGCGCTATAGCGACCGCTATGGTCGCAATTAACAACTATGAACGAAACTAATTGAATTTGAAATGCAGACTGTTATGACCTGTTTAATAACAGACTATAGTGGTTTGGTTTCAGTTTATATGTATTTACAGGGATGCCATTTTTTGGTAATTTTTATATCAGAAGCAACATTTGTTAATCTAAATATTAAAAACTTGAGATGAAACTGCTACATATCGAAAGAGAATTGGCGTGGCAAAGGCAAAGGCAAAGTACAGTGACAAGGCTGCTAAACAAGTAAATATACGATGGAGTGTTCACGGTCCGCTTTGGCTGGTTTTGATAAATTTAACTACAGTTTTGGAAACGACAAACCGGCTGGGTTGGGTGGGTTGGCAAGACCGGTCGGTTTTAGCGGTTTGACGGTTCAGTTTTGGAGGTTTGGCATTTTGAACCGATTTCTTTTTTTTTTTTTGTACTTTTTTCCCAAAACCGATAGTTCATAATAAATATTTTGAAACGATAAAGATTGTTCACAGTCTGACCATTAAACCGTCAAACAACCAAAACCGAACCGTATAAATCTCAGCCCAGCCAAACCAAACGACTTGCTTATGTTTAGATGGTTCGGTCGGTCTATCATATGTTCGGTTTATCATATAATATCACAAATGGAGCAAAGTTAAAGTAGAAAATTTAACCACATACCTTGGTCCCGGAGATGAAAAGAAAATCTTTAGCTCGTGAAGGGTCGAAAAAAGCCATCTGCTTGGCTACTGTGTCGTACGCTGCCACCTGCAACGATAATTATATGATTAAGAGATGTTTATATCATCGTAACAAGAACGAACAGCCATGGCTTTGAATCTCAAAGCTACTTCTGGCCTGAGTTCAACATAACGGGTCTCGGTCAATCCGTTTATTAATATAAATAGATGATTTGGGTTCCAATTTATCTCTAACGGTTCAATCCAACAAGAAGGAAATACAAAACCATACCCTAAATGGCAGAATATTCAACTTCTCCAACCCCGGGGCCATGCTCAACACCTTTTTACCATGATCGGGATCATATAAGTCACGTTTTTCAGTAGGATGACCCATTCCAGCTGGATCGCGGCCCACAATGTAGAAATTAGCACCAGCATTTATTCGTGCCTTTGCGTGCCACTGTACTTCAGTGGGACCCGCGTAATGCATTGGTGACGGAAATATAGAGACGATGGTAGTCTCGGGGTCAAGTACTCCATCTTCTAAGACCTGAAAAAGATTGAAATTCTTCAAAATATTGCAAAACTAAAAAAATTCCAAATATGGGTAATTTAACACATTTGAATAAAAAATAATTATTATCAACAACCACTTAGTAAGTTTTTTTTAAAAGAGTTAAGGGGCAATTTCGTATATACCATTGTAAACATGCATAATATCGTATTTACCCGACCAAAGAAAATTATATCAAATATACACATTCAAAATACTTTAATGTTCATATTTACCCATTTAACAAAATGGGTTGATTAAGGTTATATTATATTAGATTATTTCCATGTAATTCAACTATATATATAAAAAATATATATATATATATATTTTTCTTACGCTTTAAGTATAAAGATTAAAGAGTACCTTGCTATGTTGTTCCATGCGTACATCCAACGGCACATCATCGGCTTTTGTGTATCCACCTAAAGGATGAAGCAAAAGAATTGGATTCTTGTAACCCAAATCTAACAGTCTTTTACGCGTGTCATTCATCAACAACGCATGCCCATTATGCACGGGGTTTCTTAACTGAAAAGCAAAAACCGCATCGGCTTGTCTGCGGTCAAACTCTTCACGAAGTTGCTTGGGAGAAAGCCTGTAATTATCAAGACCGTCATTGTATTTGATTGGAGATAATACTTCTAAATCTCCACCGATGAGCCAGTCGCCAGCCGGCGTTATTGCTTCTTCGACGTAAGGTAGTCCGGGAGCAATGGTTCCCCATGTCCTGGCGATTCGTTCTTCTTTGTTATGCTTGTATATCTCAATGCTGCCACCAAAACAAAAGGATACATGTCTCTTTGTCATAGTGGATGCAAACACATACCTCAAAAGAGATGCAATCATAGACATACAATTGGTACCAGCCATGGTTGCAAAAGTCACTAGGCGCTCGACCGGGGAGTTGAGAGTACTCGGCCTAGGCGGAGAGTACTCGGACATGTTAAATTGTAAAGAAATTAGTTTTCCGAAATTAAATATATATCAAATAACATAAATTTACTAATATTTAAAACAAAATACGTGAAAATGATATTTATTCTTTAATATGATAGGCAAAGAAATTATGTTTTATTTTTTTTAAGTTAAACTCGACCCGAGTTGACTTACTAGATCCGATTCTGGCCGAGGTTGACCGCTTTTGATCGATTCCGAGTAATTATGCGGACTTGAAGAAAGTCGCCTTGGCAGCCTACCTTGTAGCGACTACTCGAAGAGTACTCGGGCTTGGAGACCTTGTTTTACAACCAAACTACCAGCACATGATAAATCCAAATAAAAGGCACATACATGTCTATGATTTTAAAAAGCACAATGCGAACCGAGGCAAATGGGTCTTTGAAGCCGAGGCAAGAGACGAAGGCGCAGGTGCAACGTTTTGTTAGAAAATATTTTTATATTTATAATAGGCTTCTATACACCTCAAGCACGCCTTATGTACGTGTCACCTCACACAGTCAAAGCAATGGACTCTCGCCTTGTTACACCTCACGCATTCCCCTCGCCTCACACCGTGGGAGCGATGGGTGCAACTCAAGCATGCATTTTTAAACTAAGAATCCATATTAATCATATTATATTATTATTTCAACCCTAAACTACAACAACAACATTATCATCATCATCATCATCATCATCATCATCATCATCATCATCATCATCATCATCATCATCATCATCATCATCATCATACTCAGTAAATCCCACCAATAGCAAAGCTAAGGTAGGGTCTGAGGAGGGTAAGATGTAGACCAACCTTACCTCTACCCCGTAGGAATAGAGAGGCTGCTTCCAGTGAGACCCCCCGACTCGATAATGGTTTTGCATCAAGCCTTGGACATAAGGCACATAACACTCAGCAATTGTGACAAAAGCCGATAGGTCATGTACCCTTCGTCTTTCGGCTATCAACGCCACCACATGATGCATGATTAACCGTCCCTCGCTTTTTAACGTTATTTTCACGAAATTAGTAAAATAACGTTAAAATTAGTGCACTTTCACTTTTGTCCCCTAAGTGCCCAAACATGCATACATTATATCCGCATACCGCAAGCGGGGCGTCCTAAACTACAACTACAACAACAACAACAGCAAAATCATAATCAAGATACCTTCTTAGAATAGCAACTGTAGTACCATCAGGCCCAACCAAAGCCACATCACTATCCCCACCAATTCTCTCTTTACACTCATCATCAATAGCCAACACAATAGGCAATGACATGTTCACAACCCCACCATCCCCAACCCTCATTGAATTAAAATGCAAGCTCTGCAAATACTCATCTTCCCTCATAAACCCTTTCAAAGGACTAGCCCACCCTTCACTAACCACATGAACCCACTCCAAATCTATCTTTTTCAACCCCACTTTCACCATCCCCTCTGCTTCTGCAACCTTCACCCCCCTTTGATCCTCTGGCACCACCAGATTAACAAGCAACCCACCATCTGGTTCAATCAATGAACTTTTTATCATCATGCGTGACGTCATCTTCTTGGCGTGTGGCGTCATCTTTCTTGAACGGAACACAATGTGGGGGGTGGTTAATTGGTTGAAATGGTAAATGGGTGTGGTTGAAATTGAAGGGTTTTTGTGGGTTTTGTTGAAATGTGAAATGGGTGTGATCATCTGGGGTTTGAATGTGAGTGACATTTTGGGATTTTGGGATTAGGGTTTTGGGGAATGTAATGTGGGTGTATTCTATTCATGGGGATTTATGAAGGGTGGATGGAAGAAAGAGGTCCACAAGTTTGGTTTTTTTTTTTTTTTTTTTTTTTTTTGGGTTGAATGTGGGAGATGAGAGTGATGTAGAAGCATCAAAATTTGAACTTCTTTTTTTCTCTTTTTGGTAATCAAGATTGGCTGGCTGGCTGGCTATGAGTGTGATCTGTTGTGAACCAGAATCCTTGTTGGACCCATTGCATTGCATAGTGTGGGGGGCTCACACTTCTTTTTCGAGAATGGTTGGATGCCATCATGCCATTACTCCAAAATAGGTGTAAGAACACCACTTGTGGTGAACTTTTTGAGCGTTTTTTGGTTTAAAAACGCCCACAACGCCGTGTTTTCCGTCCCCGTGGGCGTTGTTTAACAAAAAAAGGGCTGGAGCGTTTTAAAATCAATGCCGGAGAGGGAATGGATTTGGCCAATCACATGTAGGTTTTATGGGTTTGTCCAATAAAGTATTTTTGATTTTTTTATTTAATTTTATTTATACCTTTTTTTAACATAATGCCCCACAATACCCACATCCCCACTACACCCATTTTAGAAAAACGCCCCATAATGCCCTATTGCTGACTTGGCTGCCACATGGCGCAAAACGGCCAAGGGTAGGGGCATTACCACTACACATGGTCTAAATAATTAAATTTCCTTATCTCATACGACGAGAATTTGGTATAGGTTGAGTTTGTAGGCGTTGAGTCGAAACGATACCGGTACTCATGACGATTTAAGATACCAAATTTGAATACCGCTTCATTTTCGATAGAATGTGTATCTGAATACAACTTAGTATTCAGTTTCTTTAAAAACACATTTTTAAATGAAATTAAATAAGTTAAAAACACATATCATTTATAGCATAAGGTAAAACTGAACTCATCGTTTATTTTTTATTTTTTTTTTCTCTTTTAATAATCAAAATTGGCATTATGATCTATATATGAGGATGATTTGTTGTGAACCATAATCCGTATTGGATAGTGTTGGGGGCTCACACTTTCTTTCACAAATGGTTGGATGCTACAACCCTAAATAGGTGTAATTTATGTAAGGATGAGCTCACTACTCTAACGGAAGTATCAATCACGAAAAATGTAAAAAATGGATACTTAATTGGTATTGAAAATGGCTTAGTATGATGTTGGTTCCAGTGTCAAATACTCATCTCTAAATTTATGGGTGAAAAAAAATGATTAATCGGAATAGAAATAATTGATAACCAACCTAAACACACTCATGCACATAACGATTATGATTAAAAGTATTTGAATTTATTAATGGGAGCAGCCTTTTGATCTCCAAGTAGGAAATGGTTACCCTTGTTCTACCCTCTCTAAACCCTACAATTTGTTACAAGTGAGATTTTATTATGTACATTTGTTTTTTGTTTAAAAGTACTAGTGGGAAGGTCTACGCGTTACAGCGGGTGTTCCAACTAATATCAGATTCAATTATGTCTAATACGAGCCACAACTGATATTCATTAAAAAACAAATTTGTTTCGTCTTTTAGGAAAAAATCAAATCTAGTGTGAAAAAATCATTGTGGGAACAATACTTATGTGAAAAAATCATTGTGGGAAAAATCCTAGCGTATATATAGTGATTAGTATGGTGTCCGCGCGATACGGCGGGGGCGACATTTTGCATTGCGGCACTCATTTCTGGTAGTTTTCTTATTCGTATAATATTTTTATTATTGTGGTGGATATATGTCATAAGTGTTACACATCTCTAGAATTTTAATTATCAAGTAATTCAAGAAACCATTGGTGTAATAAAGTAACACACGAATAAGAAAAAATAATCTTAAACATAATTAAAAGTTATATAAAGTAGCACACAAATAAGGAAAGATAAGTCTTAAACATAAATGTTGAAAACTAAAAGCTCAAATGTCAAGTACTTGCATCACGAGGTTAAAAATTTAGTGATCATATGGCTAAAACATCTCAAGTATCTCATCCATATTGTCACGCCACCATTTCTCATCACAGAGATCAACGTCCTCTGGAATTTCTTGTATCTCTTCCTGTTTGATTGTTACATATTTTGGATGATGAGTTTCTTCTTTGATCTCTTCTTTTACTGATACATCAGTAGTGGCTGCTGGAGCAGTTTGGGGAACTGAAAGAAATGTTAAGTATTTTAGTTACATATGTTTTATCATGTAATTATCAGTTATAAGATATGATAGATAGATAGGTAGATACCTGACACATCTTCCATTTTGCTCTCTGTCTTATCCATAACAAATTCTTAATCAATCTGCAAGAGAAAAATAAATAAGTGAGTAAAAGAGACCAAAGTGTGTAAAATAATAACATCATCTATTCTATATTTAGAATGTAATTGCGTAAACCACCAAATGCATAAAAAATCATCATTATCACTCACAAGTATTTCATTCGTCATGTAACACCTCTCGATAGACAACATTTGAGGTGTATACCCCGTCTCGTCTGAAGTCTTTGGCAGGATGTACTAATACCTTTGTATTAGCACGTGATATCCCTCTTAATAAAGCGACATAAAGTTGTCCATGCGAAAATACTGAATCCCCGGAAGATAAACACCAACATGCGGAATTGTTTGACCTTGAGCTTTGTTGATTGTCATGGAAAAAGCTAAGTCAAATGGGGAATTGTTTTCTTTTTAGCTTGAACGGGAACATGTCGTCTTCAGAAAGACACAAAGGGATTCTTGGCAAAAATACTCTTTTTCCGGCATGTTGCCCGACAGCTATCTCTGCATCAATAACATTACGCTGGAAGCCTTTACATATCAATCTTGTGCCATTACACAAACCATGTGATGGATCGATATTCCGCAACAATATTATAGGGCAACTGATTTTTAAACGAAGTCTATGAGGCGGCAAACCACTAACAGTTAGTGAGTTTAAGAACTCGACCGGATAGAAGTTGTGGCGATCGTCTTCGACTTCATCGAAACTATAGTAAACCTTTTCATCCCCTTAAAACATGTCAATCATTTGATCATTGATCTCGTCAACACTGTCATTTTTAGTGGACAATATATATAATCGGAAGAATATGCATTACTTTGAATTAACAGAAAGACTGCATTGATCAATTCTTTTATAGAGTTTTCTGGATTACTGAAAGGAATTGTCATGTCGTCTGGTATGCGAATATAGCTTACTTCGATCGATTCTTCAGACCCATCACCGACTCTTAAAAGAAAATCAGAATACCATGGATCATTTAGTGCTCTCATGTTTATCGTCAACCGCATCTTTTTAGTCAAATGCCAAAGAGGCGACATCCGCAGGCTGGAGTCTACAATCTGTGCTCTAGTTCCGCGTTAACAACCGGCAACACTTGTCTAAAATCTACCCCATAACCATTATCTTTCCACCAAATGGGAGACTAACACCTGTAATGTCTTGCAATGTTCGATCGACTGCCTCTATCGCCTGACGTTTTGCCATCGATGCCTCATCCCATATGATTAACCTTGAGGACCTAATTAGTTCAGCTACCCCCACTTTGTTTTTTTATGTTGCACATCGAATTGTTATTAACACAAATGGGAATCTTGAATCTCGAGTGAGCCGTTCTCCCACCTGGCATATTATTAGCTGTGGCACCTGATGAAGCTGTCGCAAGAGCAATAATACCCAAAACTGGTAGAACTACTAATTGCATTAATTAACTAAAAAGATGCATGTCATTGAAATAAAAGTTCATAAAACATAAAATACGGGTCGAATAACCGGGAAAAGTAAATATTACTGCAATAAACATAAAGTCAATAACTCTTAACAAATGCATGAAACTAAAATCCCGACGAAAGAATTGTCTCTGTGTAGACGGAACCATGGATAATACGACCAAAAGTAGTAGGACTAAATAAATCCCACTCATCCAACTGTAAATCAAATTCAGTCACTTGTCCCCAGTCCGTGATCATAAGACGTGAGTGTTTCAAATTGAGACATGTGATGGATGTAATTTCTGGAAATGGAAGACACCTCCTAAAAGGAAAAGAGCACAACAACATCCACGATCCATTATGAAGCTTCCACAAATCCGCCGTTCGTATTAACCGCTAGCAACAAACATATGAAGTTTGGATCTTATGCTGACTAAAGCACCATTAGGTCCATCATCGGAGGCATTCGGAAATGGTAATTCGGAAAATTGCTTTGTGTTTACATCAAAGCGAATTATCATCTTGTGACCTGCAAGCCAATATTGCGAAACCCGGAAGTATAAACCATCACCACTGAAAGCCGTCGAAGACCAATTGTATGTCTGGCCATGGTATGGACGCTTTTTAAGGAAGCGTACAGACTTCCACGAGCCAAGTCGCAATGAATAGATGTAAACCGCAATAGTACCTCGTCTACGTTTTATGTGAACTATATTATAGTCAAAAGAAGAGTCAACATAGAACCCAATAGCATCATGTTGGACTTTGTAGAAACCCTGCTTAATAGAGTTTGACAATTTCTTGCAGGCACGGGTTAATGGATTCCATAGAAGTAACTCACATGTGTTTTAAGGCAAACACAGAGCATGCCATCCAAGCTTGCTAAAAATAACAAATTCCTTGGATGAACATTAAATGGGGTTGGAACGTCGGTGGCTAAGAAGTAGTTAGCATCCGCAAAGTTCAATGAACGTACTAAACACAAGCTAGGATTTCCAACAGTGAGGATTTTCTGATCGGGTGATGCTCACATGAAATGACAATGCACCCTTAGAAATTCCGGTTTTGAGATGTAGGCCAACCATTTCTTGCTGGCCGTCTTGCATTTTGTGACAGCTACGGGGGGAGCCTTGCAATTATATCTAACATAACTACATCAAACGGTAGTGACGACATACTGACCTTGATCTAAAAAAATGAAAAATAACAACTATGTCACTGTATATGACTAATGAAATATAATTGAACACTCTCGTAGGTGATACATATAATTGAAATGTAATTTGTGCATCCGAGGGGCGGTGATTGGGTCCAACAGTGTTCCAGCTCGCACGCCGGCATCACCAGTACTCAATGTCGACAACAACATCTTTGATGAATTTGGTGGCGGTAGTGCAAGATGTGGATTTGGTTTTACGGTGGCCCTTGGTGGCGGTAGGAAAGATTCGTGACGGTATTATTATTCAGCACAAATCACTTCAGGTACTTTTTTTTTCTTGAAGTTTCTATTTTTAATGTTGTTCATAAGTTGGGTATTTAGTTTACTGATTGTATTGACTTTTTTTTCTTAAAGTTTCTATTTTTAACTAGTTATTTTCTGCCCACGCGTTGCGGCGGGACCCAATGACTACAAAAGGCGTGTCACCAACGGCAAACAGATACCGAATATCAAAACATAAATAAAATGACGTGGTAAGGATAGTCACTCCGTCATAAAAAAACGATTTTACATAGCCTAATATATAATAATAGGACCCACACATCCTACACGTTGGAAATTCGGTTGTTTTCAGTTCAGTTATTACGGTGCTAACACGTTAAAATATGGATGAGCTCGGTACCGGTAACGACAGCGAAAGTACCGTTCCGGAAAATCATTGAAATTAGGTACCGGCACCGAAAATGCTCGGTACAATACGGTATGGTATTTGAAGGTAAAAATCAACAAATACAGGTATGGTGCTAGACCGGTGTCGAACCGAAAGTAACGATTCTGAAAACGCCAAAAGGTGGGTACCAAATTGGTACCGAAAATGATTTGGTATAGTAAATTTGGTACCGATACGATATCGGTTCGTTTACAGGATTTGATATGATTTGCTCATCAATATTCTAAATATCCAAGTTAATTTTACATGCTACAATTCATTCATTACAGAAAAAGACAAAAAAGAAAGGAAAATAAGTTGTTGTGTATATAAAACCTCATTCAAACGAAATACAGTTTACTTACTGTGTGTATGAAAAGTAATCTAAATGGTGCAATTACTTGCATTACAGCGTTGCTACAAGATTTGATGAGCTCAGTACCAACCGGTACCGAAAATACCGTTACTAAAATCCCCAAAAGTGGGTAACGGTACCGAATATACCTGGTATGGTACGGTTCGGTACCGGTAGGTACTGGTACGGAACCGGTATTTGAGGGTAAAAACCGGTGAATACCTGTGCAGAACCGGTACCGAAAATACACCGGTTTGGTAAATTTAAGACCGGTATCTATACCCGATACCATTTGTTCATCTCTTAATGATTTTCATATCTTAATGATGTTACTATAAATTAATGATGAATTCTAATTCTAATTTTAATTTAATAATAAACTACTGTTCATTAAGTTTCCTTTTTATCATATATCAATGTTGTTCATAAGTTGGGTATTTAGTTTACTGATTGTAAGGCCCTATAATGGTATAGGTTTACGCCTATCTTTATCAAACATAAATATAGGCTATTGGGCTTAGCATTGTAGTGGGTTAGATAGTAATGGAATAAGCCATGTGGGCTAATTAGTGATTTGGGCTTGTTTGATTAGTAGTATTGTGCATGTGGGTCTCGCCCAGTCTGTAACTAGATCACCCTATGTAACTATAAATAGGGTGAACCTAGGTTATTAGAAGGTTAGACATTTTTTAGAGAGGTTCTTCAGTATTTTCGATTTCTGTGTTGGTGTACCAGACGGTTCTCTAGAAACCGTGTGCACTTTGGTTTATTCAATCGATTTCGTTCTTGTTCTACACTTTTCTCAGTATTCCGCGCTTTGATTAGTGTTTGATATCCGATTGTGTAGTGTTCCTGGACTTACAATTGGTATCAGAGCCTAAGTAGTCTTGCGAAGGCTCGGTTTGTTGGATATCATTCGAAGAACAAAATTTTTTTTTGAAGATCGAAGAACACGAAGAATGCTCTTGAAGACATTAAGAACAGTTGAAAAATTTTATGTTTTGATCTGTTTGGTGGTTTGAAAGCTGTGTTTGCTGAATTTTAGGAAATTATTGGTGGAAAGGATATTTTAGAAAATTGATTTTCTAAATTGTCTCCTTGATTTATGAGATTATTGTTTCCAAAGTCAACACAGCTGCTCCTTGTACGACCAGACATAGCTTTAAGTTGTTTCCAAAGTCAACAACTCCTCCTTGTGCGATCAAGCCTTCAAGTGACCAGGGAAATTGTGCGATTGAAGTGACCAGGATATTGTACGATTGTCGGCTTGTGCGACCAAAGTTTACTGGTGCGATCAGAATCATCCTCCTTGTGCGATAGATATCTGCTGTGCAACAACTTTATCTTGTGCGATCAAATCATTCTTGTGCGACCGAATTATATTGTGCGATTCATTCAAACTTGTGCGATCCAATTATCTTCATCTTCTCCGCAATTCAGCAGTTATCATCAACAAACAAACAACAGTCATTCATCATCATATTCATCATCACTCAACTCCGATCACCTCCAATCTCCGCCGTACCGACTCTGAAACCGCACACCGGTTCGAGTTCAAAGTCGAGTTTACACCACCATATCTTCTGTTCATCACCGGGAATCAACATCACAGTTAACCACCTCTGGTCATCATCATACCACCACCGCCATTAAATCACAATAACGTTGTCTGTTTATCATCTCCGGCAGACTCCTTCGAAACCCACTCCGGCGACCACTACAGTTGACAACCTTCGATCACCACCATCGTCCAGCTCCAACCTGCAACCTTATCCGGTCATCACTCCAATCATCATCACCATTACCGAAGGTTCATTGAAGAAACACTTGAAGTGTGCGACTTGACGGCTGATCTTTTGGTTGTGGGGTTTCGGTTTGGATTGTTTATCGACGAACGGCGTTCAAATTAGGGTTTTGGTTGAATGGTTTCGACGAAGAAGACGTACAGAGAACGAGATTTAGGTTTTTCTTATAATAATAATACTAAATACTAAATTTAAAAATAATAATCACTAGGTTAGAACCCCGTGTATTACACGGGTTGAATAAATGTAATTTTATATATTAAATAATAAAAAGTTATATCCTTATAAAACTTGCATATTGTACTGGTTAAATAAATGTAATTTTATATATCAAATAATAAAAAAGTTATATATTTAAAAACCATGTGTATTACACAGATTAAATAAATGTAATTTTGTATACTAAATACTAAAAACGTCGTATCTTTAAAAAACCCGTCTATAATCGGGTTGAATAAATCTACCAAATGATGAAAAAATGCATACTTAAAAACCCCGTATATTGCGCATGTTGAATAGATCTAAAAAAAGTTATATCTTTAAAAATCATGTGTATTACACATATTAAATAAATGTAATTTTGTATATTAAATACTAAAAACGTTGTATCTTTATAAAACACGTGTATAGTCGGGTTGAAAAATCTACCAAATAATAATAAAAGTTATATCCTTAAAAACCCTGTGTATTACACGTGTTGAATAAATTTAATTTTACATAGCAAATGATAAAAAAAAGTTATATATTTAAAACTTCGTGTATTACACGGGTTATATAAATGTAACTTTGTATAGTAAATAACAAAAGTTAAATTTTAAAAAAACCTCGCGTTTTACACGAGTTGAATAAATATAATTTTGTATGCCAAATAATAAAAAAAAGTTATATTTTGTAATAAATTAGGATAACAGTGAAGAGTTCAAATGAGAAGAAATTTTTTGTAAGAAGAAAAAAGAACAAAATTCAACCAATAAGAATGCTTTATTTTACTTCATTTAATATAAGTATTTAATGTTACTATAAGGGTACACTGGTAAATCTACATAGGTCACTAAATTGTAGTCTTCTTCTTTAATAGCTAATACATTAAATTTTTTATAACTTATATTCAAAATATATATGTTTTTTCAAAAAAATAAAATAAAATAATTTAAAGTGTAGGATAAATTACGAGTTGTGTAGGATAAATTTCAACGTGTATGATAAATTTCGAAATATGTAGCATAATTTTTGATGTGTGTAGGCAAAAAAAGTTAGTGTGGAGGATAATAGTCTTTATGACTAATTAATTAGTCAAAATGATAATAAATGAGGTAAGTGAAAAGACTATTTAATATTTTACAAAATTACCCTTTATTCTTTTTCTTCTCAATTAAATTTTCTTCTCAAATGAACTTTCCTCTAGGATAACATTTAATATTAATTTATTATTTATATATTTAATATAAGATAAGTAGGAAAGGGAGGTATTTGTAAAAATATATAAAATTAACAATTTAGATTTGAGAATAATATTTTATTAAAGTATGATAAGATTTAATATTCATTATTTATTTATTTAGTTAGTTAGTATAAGATAAGTATATATTTGAGGATGCCTTCAATGAATGACACGTGTCCAAAAATTGGTTTCTTTTATTATAGTAGATAGATAAGATACGGGCAAAAACAACTTTTCACACGTTATTAACAGTCAAACAAACGTTGACTTGACAGAGTTGGGTGCCAGGGGGTAATCTTGCGACATAACAACAATGTTGGGGGGGGGGCAAATTGCAATATTTTCCAATGAGGGGGTTAGAGTGTCAATTGGCTTAAACCTCAGAGGATAAAATTGCAGTTTACTCTTAATTTATGTTTTGTCATGTTTAAAGTATAAACATAAAAATATATAATGAATAAAACGATCACTATTTTACTACATAAAAAAGTTATAATATTAATAAATTTGTACATTAGAATTATCTTATAAATATAAAATATAATCCCTTGTCGACAATATATTGAACCATTTGTTACATTTGATGGTTTTATGGAAAAGAACGAAAAAGAATAAGGTGGTGCTTGTTTTTTGTAAGAAGTACTTCTGTACCTCTTATGTCTACTTCACGCAGACCACGCGCAGACCTATGAGTCTGTAGAGTGTTTGTTTTTCGGAAGTGTTTTCATTAAAAAAGGTCTTCTAGACCTCTTCCTCTTGCAGACATGGACTTACATCTTCAAGGCTCTTCTCATCCTCTTCTCTTTCAAAACATCCCCTAACATGTTCCTCCTCCACATCTCCCCTCCACCACCAGTCCACCACCACATCTCCCCTCCGCCACCAGTCCACCACCACATCTCCGTCACCTTCCCTACCTACGGTCGGCCACTGCTGCCTTGCCGGCCCCTGCTGCGTCGTCGACCCCAATCGCGTACCACCTCCTCCAAGCCGGCGCCTTACTGCCTCACACAACCACGTCCTCCTCCATCGCCCCCAACCAAACACTCTGCAGACGGAATGCAAGGGGCTTTCTTCTCGAACCGGAACTGGCGATTGGGACTCAAAGTTTGAAGATGCTCAAGTTGATGAAGCTGAATCCACTCTAAAAGAAGCCCTTTCTTTGAACTAGGAGGTGAAAAATAACTGCTTTATTTCATGTTTGGAGTTCTCGATATAATATTTGTTTGCTTGTTTTTGTATATTTTTGTGGCATTGAATAAAAAGTGTATATGTATATGTGTATGAACTGAAGGAAGCCAGAGCTTTGTTGGGTAGACTTGAGTACCAGAAGGGCAAAAGTTTGTCGCCCAGGATGATTAAAGCTATTAGTGACAGAACCCTACAACATAATGTAAAATCTAAAAGGGAAATTATTATGGTAGGTTTGATGTCTTTGCAGATTGATTATTGATTATTTTAGTGCTATAAAAAGTTGTTAGAAATTAGAATATGAATATATGATATTTGGATTTAGGTTCATGTTTAGATAATGTTTATTGTTTATGTTTAGATTTAGGTTTATGTTAATTGTTTACGTTTAGGTTTAGGTTTATGTTAATTGTTTATTTCAGTAGCGTGCAGA
Source organism: Helianthus annuus (assembly GCF_002127325.2). NCBI lineage: Eukaryota > Viridiplantae > Streptophyta > Magnoliopsida > Asterales > Asteraceae > Helianthus > Helianthus annuus. The sequence continues at coordinate 17,272,497 of NC_035446.2, forward strand.
AGTTAAAAAACAAACAGTCTTCTTCTTGCAGACAGCAGAGGTTTGGTCCACCTCTTTTATTGCAGACGTCTGCAGATGTGGTCCGCATACTGCAAACATTTTACCTCTGAAAAAACAAGCAGCACCTAATCCATTGTTGCCGATTAAAATGATAGATAACAGATTGAGTTGATGAGATTTTTTGGTAGATAGTTAGAGTTAAAAAAGAAATCAATTTATGAAAAAAAGAGATAAATAGATTTAGTTAAATTGATGTTTAATATTATTATTATTATTTAATAAAAGAGATAAATAAAAAATAAAGTTGAGAAATTACCAGAGAATGACACGTGGCCAAAAAGGATTTTTGTTTATTAGTATAGAAAGATTAGTTAATCATTACATTATTATTAATTATAATATTAATTAGTTTTTTTAAAATCATATATATTTATTAAAAAAAAGGGTTATTTAAAATTTAAAAAAAAAGGGGGTCTTGTTTTTGTTTGATAAATTTTGACAGGTTTGGAGGCGCGGTACAGAAAAGCTGGTTCGTGCGTTTTTAAAAGGGTTTGAGTTAGTGAGTACACGGGTTCTCGCTTGGGCTTGTGTTGAAGAAATAATTAAAGCGCACATTTTCGGGGGATCAAATCTTAAAAATGTCTTCTAAGAGAGAGGTGCTTGAGCAGGAATTTCAAGGATTCAAATACTCGTATGGTGAATCTATAGAAGCACTTACAGGCCGGTTTGCTGAACTGCTCTCTGAAATGGAGAAGGCTGAGATTGAGGTGTCTAATCGCACGAGCAACACAAAGCTTCTAGATGTTCTAAAAAGGATTCCAGATCAGGCAAACTGTAGCTGGTTTAGGAATGTTAATCAGATAATTGTGACAACCGACTGCTACTGTTACAAAATGAAGCTGGATGAGCTGATCTCACTCATCAAATCATATAACAATGCTGACAAGCAGTCTACTCAAGGCAACACATCTGATGCAGTTTGCTCACCCACTCCTACTCCTACTGCTCCATTGCCTGCTGCATTTTGCTTATCCATTTCTGATGCAAGTATTCAAATTCATGACTTCACTCCCATTCCCACTGAGGTATGTGTAGACGATGTTTGTTGTACTTCAAAGTGTAGGGAAAAGGTAAAAGGGTTTAGAGAACAGGCTCAATCGCTTTCTATGCAACTTCAATGTACGAAATCCAGTAGCTACGAAGTTAAAAAGAAATTGGATGGGTATAAGGAAGTGGTAGAGGCTCAAAAGCGTGACATTCGACAGTTGCATAGTGATCTAAGCGAAGCAAAATGTCGATATCTCCACTTCAAGGAGCTATCTGAAAAATTAACTGTTGAATTAAACAACTTAAAATCGACTTTCGAAAATACTGAATTTAATTTCAAAAAATTTGATGTTTCAAGCGAAAAGGTCGAGAAAATGATAAATCAACAGTTAAAGTATAGCAAAAAGGAAATGAGGAATAAGGGGTTGGGTTTTGTGGCGATACCCCCACCATACAACCATAACTATTCCTCAATTCCCTTGACTGATGAGGAGATAGCCGATTTGCCTGAAATGGAACATGGGAAGCCCGGGGATAGGAAGGTTGAGCCTGTTAAGCCAAAGAAAGTTACAATCACAAGGCCAGATAAAACTGAAATTATTCTAGAAAAACAAGCGTTTGATAAAACTTTCGTGAAACCTGCTGAAGTATCAAACCACACTGAGACTTTAAATTTTGAGAAAAATGCTGATGTTGATAAGCATTTTCAAGTGTTAGATAATACCGAATCAACAATTTCTCAAAAACCATCTGAATTGCAAAATAAAAGGGAAGCGTCTCAAATTAAATCGACCAATCTTCAGTTTGCTATGTCGAATGAGTTTTTTAAATGGTGTCGCAAACAAAATGAATCGACTTCTTCATCTGATTCGTCATGTGACTCATCGGAGACACCTAACTGTGAAAATTCAGAGTTAGTTGATTCAGCCGAGTCTAGTAACGAATCACATGAAATAGTTGAATCAGAACAAACAATAGTAGCATCTGAGCCACCTGCTCCATCTGACTCCAAATGTGAATCACCTGAAGCAACTGATTCTGAGAAATTGGAATCAGTTGAATCTTGTGAATCTAACTGTGAATAGTCTGGACCAGCTGACTCAACAGCAGAGGATTCAGCAGAGCCACTACAAAATGAATGTAACTCAGGTGGTTCAGCTCAATCAACCAGTGAAACAGTGACTGAGCCTACAACGTCTGAAATTGAAACAACAAGGCCAGTCCCTGATTTAAAGTGTGTGAATGTTACTGATGCGTCTACTTCATGTGCAGATGAGGTAATAGTAGAGGACTGGGTTGAGGGGGATGATGTTGTTTGTCAAAAAGTTGATGATGTTTGTCCAAAAACATCAAATTTGTCTGCTTATGCTCCTCCATATGTGAGAAAGGCTATTTCTGAGCCAGCTTTGAGAGGCCCTTCAAACAAATATGTGCCTCCAAAGCCAACAGTTAGGAATGAAAATGCTAAATCCACTAACTGTTCTAACTGTTGTAAACATAAACATAAGAAGCAGGGGAGAAAGGTTGAAAAATCTGCAAACAAATCATCCAACAAGCTTTATAACTCATACTCTGCATCAGTTGGATCTAATGGATCGGGATATGCTCCTTATGTAAAGAAGCAAACCTGCTACAACTGTGGCATACCCGGTCACATTGCAAGGAACTGCACACATCGTCCCTATGTGCCATACTATACACAACATCAGAGGGTTACACCAAGGGACAGATCTTATTCTAAGCCGATGAAGGTTGTAAAGCCTAAGGCAATGATGAATAAGAGTCCCAAGGTTAAACCATCTGATGGGGACTGGAATGCTGCCAAAGCTAAACGAAAACAAGCTTTGAAACCTAAACAAATATTGAAAAATAATAAGGTTGAAAAGCAAACTATTTTGCCCAAGGCCCCTAAGAAATTAGTAAAGCCTAAACAAGTTTGGAAGGCAAAACAAAAGGCAGCAACATCACCAGTCCTTGAATCAAAAGGGACCATGTACTTTAGAAAAGTGTCTTACGTTGATGCTTCAGGTATACCCAGGACCATGATGGCATGGGTACCAATGTCTTACTAATCTCCTTATTTTTCAGGGACAACCAAGGAGGAGTTGTTGACAATCTTTGGATGTTGATAGCGGTTGTTCCAGAGACATAATGGGTAACATTTCACTGTTGCAAAATGTATATTTCTTTACAGTGATATGTTTCGTTTGAAGGAGATAATAGAAGTAAGTAAGACAAGATCAGCTAAAAGGTACAAAATTTGAATTTCGCATTCTAATTTTGATATTGATTCGTCTTAAATCTTATGATGGAACGGTTAGACAAAAACAACAAAAATATTTCATTTTCTTTTGTGTTTCTCTTTGTACATAAGTTTTCGTTGTTAGGTAAATTTGCGCGTAAGATTTACGCCCAAATTTAGGGGGATATCCAGATATATCTGTAAATAAAAAAATGAGAAAATACAAAAACATTAAAAAAAAAACTACAAAAACATTTGAAAAACAAAAAAATCAAAAATATTTTGTTGCATAAATGGGAAATGAAATAATTTCACTATGTGGATTAAGGCTGACTCATGTAAGACCAATATTGAAATGGTCAGACTCTAGAGCGATATGCTGGTATGCTTTATCCGGATGGCTGGATTCTTTGAATGGTTCTGTGCAAAACACTAACTTTATTCTATGACCTCAGGAAAGATCGGTCACTTGGAATTAGGACACATCTATTTGAATGCGTGTGTGACGTCCCGATACACACAATTTCGTTCTAGTTCTGAAATCTTTTCTGTCCAACTCGTGTATCTCCTCTGTTTTGCATGAGCAAAGACCTGGAGATGCTAGGCAACGTCAGCTTCTGCTGCATCCAGATACATGCTGACCTAGCTATACGTTGTCGCGCTATAGATCAAATACACCCGAAAGAGGCCCTCTAGTGCCCAAAAGAAACCCAAAAATAAAAAAACCTATATCAAACTGAGAAAATCTCATTTGATCTGTATATGATATCTGTCTCTGCTGCTGATCTATTCTTTTCTCTTCTCAATCCAGTCCCAGTCAAGATTTCAGAATCCTAGAACGGGCTTGTGAAATATGTGGTAAGGAAACTACTCGTATGATACTCTGTTCAAATCTAAAATTCCGGGAATTGATCATGATTGAATTGAGTGTTCATATCAATTAAAATGAAAACATGATAAACCAGTTGCAGACCGTCATTTGAAAAAGGCCTAGGGAGATAAGTTTAAGTGGACAAATATACTGGCAATCGCTCGGATCACCCAAAGTAAATTAGTGTTGATAAGTATAGTCTAGCCTGAAACACTGTGATTTGATCCCATTGCAATTTGTAATTGTATATTAGTTTCTTTGCTTACTTGTGTTTCAAATTTAAAAATCAAAACTCCAAAAATAGAGTGTTTATTTGTCTTATTAAAAATTATTTAACCGTTCTTGAAGATTTGATTAATCATCATAAATTGAATGAAATTTGAATTGTGAAATCCGAGTACAAATACTTGGATGTACTGAGTGTTCACGTGGTATTTCCCTCTGTTGCATAAAATTGTTTGCTTATAAATTTCTAAGTATGTGCAGAATTTAATGTTAAATCAAGAAACATGGGTTGTTGAAGATTGAGATGTTGTTGGTTGCTGACAAAGCTTGAAGTATCAGAATAGCAAGATGTACATGAGTCAGAAGAACCAGATACAAGTCATCTGACAGTGATAGTACATTTGAAGAGGTACCTATGAACCAGCTTGAAAGAGAAGACACTGACAAAGAAAAGAGTTGATAAGAATCCTCCTCTTGCATTCTTTTCAACAAGATTTTCAAGCAAAGCTGATCGTGATAAGAAGAACCAAGAGCCCAAGTTTGAAGATGAAAATATCTTCCCACATAATGAAGACTGCAGTTTGATAAAGACAACATAAACCTAGGGGGATATTGTAAGGCCCTATAATGGTATAGGTTTACGCCTATCTTAATCAAACATAAATATAGGCTATTGGGCTTAGCCTTGTAGTGGGTTAGATAGTAATGGAATAAGCCATGTGGGCTAATTAGTGATTTGGGCTTGTTTGGTTAGTAGTATTGTGCATGTGGGTCTGGCCCAGTCTGTAACTAGGTCACCCTATGTAACTATAAATAGGGTGAACCTAGGTTATTAGAAGGTTAGACATTTTTTAGAGAGGTTCTTCAGTATTTTCGATTTCTGTGTTGGTGTACCAGACGGTTCTCTAGAAACCGTGTGCACTTTGGTTTATTCAATCGATTTCGTTCTTGTTCTACACTTTTCTCAGTATTCTGAGCTTTGATTAGTGTTTGATATCCAATTGTGTAGTGTTCCTGGACTTACACTGATTGTATTGAAAATTGGTCGTGGTTTTTGGTTAAAGCTTATGACTTTAAGATTCCAATTTGGGTATTTAGTTTACTGGTTGTGGTTTTCAGCAATTTAGATAACCCTTTTGTTTTGTTTTTTATTGTTATTAATAGGAAATATTTAACAAGAAGTAACATGTTCTGTCCAATTGGATAACAAACAGCGGGTGACAAATGTCTGTAAGAAACAATTAAAGCAAGTCCACTAAGTTGTTTTTAGTTATATAAAGGATATTCTGTTTGGCCTGGGATTGTTCTAAATTGGGCCTGGGCTATACATAGTAGTGGGTCTAAAAGAGTAAAGTCTAGGGTTTCACATGCTCACACATATAAAGACAGAGTTTTTAGGCTTTTGTCTAAAAAATCTAGGGTTTCATCCTTTTCCTCGATTCACACGGCGAAAGTTTTATGTTTTTGTCTGAGTAATCTAGTCTCGCATTCTAATTCTATAGGTCGCATACCAGCTCTCAGATGAACGTCAACCTTAAACCTCTCTCTCAGATGAACTCTCAAATTCGAAGCATCATCATCATCGCTTAAACCCCTACCTTAATTCGAAGCATCATCATCATCTTCGTGGCGTGAAGTTTGTGGGTTTTCAAAATTTGACCGGGTCAAAGTACTTGTAGCAACAGCTTCATCTTCCCCATTGGAGACAAACATTCTTCATTCTCGCCCAGTAAGAACACCAAACCCTAACCCTAACCTAATCTACCGGTAATTGAATCTTAAAACAACATTTGTTTTGCAGAATTATGGCGACAGCTGTTAGTTTCAATTTGATTGGGGATTTCAAAGGCCTCTCGTTTGGTTCAAGCTCATCATCTTCTTTCTTAAAAGGAGAATTTGCATCTGTTCCTACGGCTCATGTAAGTAAAGAAAATGGGTTTATTTCTTACATGTTTATATCAATTTTTCTAATTTTTGATTGGGTTTATAGAATCATTGATTGAGTTCAGTTTTTTGTTTATTTGTTTTAGTTATTTGATTGCATAATTTGTTTTACAAAGCTCCGCTGTTGTTTAATTTTGAGGTTATAATCATTTCATTAAGTTTAATAAATATTTAATTGAGTTCACTTATGTGTTAAACCTGTAGATTAGCTAGGATTCGTTTGCTACAATATGTGTTAGACTAAACATAAGTATGAGAATATAAACATAATACATTTTTATCAGAACATAGAAAGATGATATTATAAACATAATAGTATGAAAACAAAAAACAAACATCATATTCATGTTTTGGAAGAATCCATACATGTGTAAGATCTGAATGGATGTACCGATCAACCAAAACCACTGAAAGGATGAACTTTTAAATTATTATTTTTTTTACAAAAGTCATTGATGTATAGAAACTTAAATAAAGGTCACTGTTGTAGAAAAACTTAAATAAAGATTACCTGCTAAACCAACGAATTCTGAAGAACAAGATTTTTTGAAGTAAAAAACTAATGAAAATGAGCTGTATATATAGCACTTTAAACCAACGAATTCTTAATAACCTGTAGTTTGTTTCAACTAACTAATTTTATCTATATGAGTTTAATTTTAACTAATAATCCCTGAAAAAATGTAAACACAATCTAGTTATAAATTAGAATCCATAAAAAATGTATCTAGTCTACATATAAGAGTTTTTTTGGAACTGGCTAATATAATCTATAAGAACATAGTTATAATCTATATTCCCTAAAACCTTGCAACAAAATTTAGTATTTATATAGTAAAATATTGTAAATTATTATTCATTTTACTTGTTACAAACTTTTTTTTTCAAAGTCGTTTCTTTTAAGAAATAAAGTTTTGTTTTTTTTTATAAAAAATAAAGAAAATGAGTTGTAGTTTGTTTCAACTAACTACTCTTATCTATATGAGTTTAATTTTAACTAATAATCCCGGAAAAAATGTAAACACAATCTGGTTATAACTTAGAATCCATAGAAAATGTATCTAGTCAACATATAAGAGTTTTTTTGAAACTCTTGTTACAAAAATTAGTATTTATATAGTAAATACTATATTCCCTAAAACCTTGCAACAAAAATTAGTATTTATATAGTAAATATCGTAAATTATTATTCATTTTTCTTATTACAAACTTTTTTTTAAAGTCGTTTCTTTTAAGAAATAAAGTTTTGTTTTTTTTAATAAAAACTAATGAAAATGAGATGTAAATATAGCACCTTTAAACCAACGAATTCTTAATAACTTGTAGTTTGTTTCAACTAACTAATCTTATCTATAAGAGTTTAATTTTAACTAATAATCCCTGAAAAAATGTAAACACAATCTGGTTATAACTTAGGCCGTGGGGTATGGGGCGGGACTTTTGGCGTGGGTTGGGGTAAAACGCCCAAGTCACCACCCCGGGTGGGCTTGGGTTTGGGGCGTGGCCCTTGGGGCTTGGGTTTCAAGCCGGGCGTGGGGCGGGGGACCAAGGTGACATGGCGGTTGCTGAGTGGCCCATTCAAAGTAACCGTTGGGCTAGCCGTTGGGGGCTAGGTTTTAAAAAAAAAAAATCTTTTTTCTTTTATATATACTTACCACATTTAACATTTTTCTCACACAATATCAAACACATAAAACACAATATTACCATGAGTTCTTCAAGTTATAGTGAATCGTCATAGTTCGGATTTAGTACGTGGCAAAAGGTCACGGACGCACTTAGGCAGTTAGCGTACGGCAATAGTTCGGACATTATGGATGACTATTTAAAAATGTCTGCACGTGTAGCTAGAGAAACTCTTCACAACTTTTGTTCGTGTATTCTAGAACTTTATAAGAAAAGATATTTGAGAAATTATTATGTATGTTTATGTATTTTTTTTTTTTTAAATATGTATGTTATATGTGTAACACCCCCAAAATACCACCTGCGGAAACCCCGCGAGGCGTGTTACACATCAGAGTCTGAGCCACCAATCACGTTGAACCAAGGATAATATTTAAATAAAACATGTCATTAATTGCCAAGATTAAATGTCAAACATAATATCCATTCACAAAGAGTTATATAGCGGAAGCATATGATAAGTCGTTTAGCAATTGTTTCATAATAAAACTCAAAACCAATGTATCAATTATAAATAATCCAATAGCTTCGATCCATGACCACTCCAGCACTCCCAGATAGCAAGTCCATGTCCCAAGGTTAACGACCTACAAGCATGCAAACAAGTGTGTCAGACTACGCTGGTGAGTTCAAGGTTTTGTTAACGTGTTGAGTTACCAGATGTAAGTTAATGCGAGTCAATGTTGCGTTACGATGTTGCTCATGTTAGATACCCTAGGGAGTGTGCCCATGTGTATCCGGGGAGTGGGTACCCCTTACGACTGATTGCTATGTTGCCTTCGTTAGATACCCTAGGGAGTGTGCCCATATGTATCCGAGGAGTGTGCCTCTAACAACCATAGCCCTACCCAGATAATTAGTTCACGCCCGTCCTTACGGCCCGGTGTGAGGTTTCCCACCTAATAGCGCTATCAACTAATTACCCCCATTGCCCTCCAGGCAATCCGATGATAGATTCCATGTTCAATAACCAAAACCGATTAAGTTGTTTACCCAAGGTTTCCCTTCCAAATGTTTACCAGTTGTCCCAAACCACCGGGACGCATGCTAGAGAAATGCAATGAACTCACCTTTGGTTTGCTCGGTTGGATTATTTACTTGTTAGTCCGCTGATCAATCAAATCCTATTGTAGTTACCAGGGACAATCAGTATCATGAATTCATAATTCGGATATCTAGTCACACGCATGCTCAAGCAATAAACATCTAACATATAGCGTCACAGGTGTCATAACAAGCATCTGAATTATAGCACGTTCACAACACCAGTTCACGCCACAGTTTCATGAGGTGTATGCATATGTACATGGGACCCACTCATTACTAGTCACGATTACATGTTATCAACCATTAACAACTTATGTTTATTGCATACAAATAAACCTAATAATCTAGCCGGCCCATCATATCCCTATATAATGGCGCGGCCCAGAAAGATAACGGCCCCAAAGCCAAGTGTGGCTCCCACTGGGTGAAGCCCATTATTTTCTGTTGGTTTCTTATTTTTTTTATCAACTATACCTAAATCAAGAATTATGTTATGTCACCTACACACTTAGCACATTCATTAACTCACATGACAAACATTATCATTTAACATCTTGTCTATTCTGACACATATGTAGGATGCACATGGTTGATTTGGTGATATCAAAGTTACAAACACATGGCTGCCATATTATCCAACTTATCAAATTGAATATCCACAATTCTATTGGACCTTTAAAGCTAGTGAACATCATTCTATTGGACCTTTAAAAACCACTTCACATCAATATTTAATAATAATAATATCAATCATGTAATAATTCCGATTTGATGAAACAATACAACTATTAACAGATTTTCATCACAATCCTCATCATCAAGAAAATCATGTAATTAATTGGATCTGATCATGACCATGAAACTTTTATCATGCAATTTTTGTCACATATTAGAACACAATCAGCAAGCATGTCTTCGGCCAAGTAAACATGTGCTAGATTAACATCATAAACAATTTCGATTAACACTCCAATCAATTAACTCAGTTAATTCGTTTCAGGCCACGAGTTGAACATTAAGCAAACATGAACTGAATTCTAATCCGTACGTATCAAAATCAGGCAGTTGAACATTAAACGAACATGACGGAATTCACTAACCGGAAGTCTTGGTTGAACAAGATGATATTGCGAATGGGGGGGGGGTCTGCTGAGTTCGTGCGATCAGGGAGAAGGGTGTAGGGTTTGCTGTGAAGGGGTATTATGATAATCTTAAAGAGGGTAATACCAAAAGGTTATATAACCAATATCAGCCAAGTGGGTCGGTTAGTATTAAAAAAAACGTGTGGGCCGGTTGCTAGTTATAAAGTCTGTTGGGCTACAATGAATGGGGATTGGGCCAATGGAATTCAAGTAAGACACAAGACAATTGTGAGCCGATGCTAAGTGTGTGCGTGCAGTCCAAGCATATTGCGGCCCAATACCACTACTACTACTTACACTAACGGTGGCCCAACGAAAAACTCAAACATATTCTTATACGTATCACACTCGACAGTTAATCATAGGGAACATTTAACAAAGGTTTAATATATCAAAGACGTGAAATGAGCGAATTATTAAATGTTAGCCCACAAAACTAAACGACACAAACCTTGAAAGTTCGGGTTGTCACATCATCTCCAACTTGAAAGAAATTTCGCCCCGAAATTTGACACGTAAACACGAAAGAATGAAGTGAGAATTCAAGGTTGTTGCGGATTTTGCTCAGGTGTTACATCATCCCCAACTTGAAGAGGAATTTCGTCCCGAAATTCACCAGCTTTTCCAGATTTGGACGTGTCATTAGGGAAAAGTTGAGGATACTTGAGCTTCATTTGATCCTCTCGCTCCCACGTGAACTCCGGTCCACGTCTTGAGTTCCAACGAACTTTGACGATTGGAATACGACTGTGCTTACGCACCTTGACCTCTCGGTCCATGATCTCAATAGGCTCTTCGACAAACTGCAACTTGTCAATCTTCAACTCTTGAAATGGCACAATTAGTGTTTCATCAGACAAACACTTCTTCAACTGTGAGACATGAAAGACATCATGAACATTACCCAACTCAACAGGTAACTCAAGCTTGTAAGCGACTTTACCGATCCGCTCCAAAATCTTAAACGGCCCAACGTAACGCGGATTAAGCTTGCCACGCTTCCCGAAGCGTACAACGCCCTTCCACGGTGAAACTTTCAACATAACCCGATCACCTACTGCAAACTCTAACGGTTTGCTACGCTTGCCAGCGTAGCTCTTCTGACGGTCACGCGCTGCTGCCATGCGGTTCCTGATTTGAACAATCTTCTCCGAAGTTTCCAGTACAAGCTCAGGACCCGTAATCTGACTGTCTCCCACTTCGGCCCAACAGAGAGGAGAACGACACTTTCGTCCGTACAGTGCCTCGAATGGGGCTGCCTGAATGCTAGTGTGGTAGCTGTTGTTGTAAGAGAACTCTATCAACGGCAAATGTTTCTCCCAACCTTTCCCGAAATCAATCACACACGCACGCAACATGTCTTCAAGCGTCTAAATGGTGCGCTCACTCTGACCATCCGTCTGTGGGTGATAAGCAGTACTCATATCGAGTTGTGAACCGAACGATTTATGCATCGACTGCCATAACTCAGAAGTGAAACGCGGATCTCGATCTGAGATGATAGAAGTTGGCACCCCATGTCTAGAAACCACCTCTTTAAGATATACTACTGCCAACTGAGAGAACTTGTCTGTTTCTTTAATTGCCAGAAAATGTGCTGACTTTGTGAGGCGGTCAACAATCACCCAAATAGTATCGTTCCCAGCTTGAGTTCTCGGTAACCCTGTAACGAAATCCATGGCGATCTGTTCCCACTTCCAGGTGGGTATCTCGGGCTGCTGAAGTAGACCCGAAGGCTTCTGATGCTCTGCTTTGACTCTAGCACAGGTCAAGCATTTACTCACGTATGTGGCGATGAGAGCTTTCATATTCGGCCACCAATACAAAGCTTTAAGGTCCTGTTACATCTTATCCGATCCCGGATGAATAGAATATCGTGACTTGTGCGCCTCATCCATCACAAGTTCTCGAAGTCTACCATACAGAGGAACCCATACCCGCTCCATATAGTAATAAATACCGTCAGATCTCTTCTCCAGTCGTTTTCCATACCCCGCAAGCATTCGGCCTCGATGTTCTCTTCCTTTAAGGCTTCGATCTGAGCAGAACGAATCTGAGCTGGTAAACCAGAGTGAATAGTAAGCTGTAGAGCACGAACGCGCTTAGGCTTCGTCTCCTTTCGGCTAAGTGCATCAGCCACAACATTAGCTTTCCCGGGGTGATACTTGATGGCACACTCGTAATCGTTCAAAAGCTCTATCCAACGGCGTAACCAAAAACTCGTAGTGTCCATAGCGCGTTCGAAAAGCCGTCTTGGGAACATCCTCTTCCCTAACCCTTACCTGGTGATACCCCGGTCTTAAGTCGATCTTGGAATAGAAACTTGACCCTTGCAACTGGTCAAACAAGTCGTCGATGCGTGGTAACGGGTAGCGGTTCTTAATGGTTACCTTGTTGAGCTCTCGATAATCGATACACATACGGAATGACCCGTCTTTCTTCTTCACAAACAGAACTGGAGCTCCCCAAGGCGAAGAACTTGGTCGAATAAAACCTCTATCCACAATTCCTGTAGCTGATTAGACAATTCCTGTAACTCTCCAGGTGCTAGCCGGTAAGGAGCTCGAGCAATTGGAGCCGCTCCCGGCGCAAGATCAATCTGAAATTCTACTTGACGGTGGGGAGGTAACCCTGGTAGCTCCTCTGGGAACACATTAGCGAATTCTCGCACCACTGGTAGATCCTCGATCTTTCTCTCTTCAGACTGAGCGTTGGTAACTAACGCTAACATTGCAGGATACCCCTCTTGCAGATACTTCTGCGCATGCATGGCCGAGATAATACCAACCATCGTTCCACTACGATGTCCCTGGACTGATAATGACTCCCCGTCTGGGAGGGGAATACGCACAACTTTTTCCTTGCACAGAATCTCCGCTTGGTGCTTGGACAACCAATCCATGCCTACCACTATATCGAAACTACCGAGCGTAACGGGAAGGAGGTCAATATCAAACACCTGACCCACGAGATCTAGTTTGCATCCAAAAAGGACATTCGAGGCTTCTATAGTTTTACCGTCTGCTAATTCTACTACTTGTTTAACTTCTAAAGGTGTTGGGGTTATCCCTAATCGTTGACTAAACTCTAGGGACACATAACTCCAATCGGCACCCGAATCAAATAATACAGAAGCAATACGATTGTTAACAGGAAACGTACCAGTTACAACGTTGCCTTCATTCCTGGCATCCCCTGCTCCAAGCTGGAACACTCTGCCTCGAGCACCATTTCCCCCATTATTGCCGTTGTTGTTGTTGTTGTTGTTTCCAGTGTTGTTATTATTCGGGCGGTTGTTGTCGTTAGCGTTCTGGTTTAGCTGAGGGCAATCCCGCTTAAAGTGACCCTCATCCCCACACTGATAGCACCCCTTCCTGAAACCCTGGTTCTGCTGGGGCGGTTGTCCCTGTTGTCTCTGGTTTTGCTGGTTCTGTTGCTGCTGGTGCTTGGGCTGTGGAGCCCTACAATCCCTGGCCTCATGGCCCGCCTTACCACACCTGTTACATGTCCGACCACACGCCCCGAAATGATGATAGCCACACTTGTTACATCGTGGCTTCTTCCCTGCATACAAACCCTGGCTGTGGCCACTCCCCTGGCCTTGATTGATAGAAGACGACTGGCTGATGTTGCGGTTGCTGTTGTCTGGCCTTTTCTGAGTCTGGCCAGCACTGGATGCTTTGTCATAATCACTCCACTTCCGCTTGTTATCATTAGCGGACGCAGTGGCAGTGGGTGTAGCAGCAGTAGTGGCCGAAATACGCGGGGGTAACGAATTGCTTTCCACTTCTTGGTCCACAATCTTATGAGTCAGATGAACAATCTGTGTTAAATCATTGAGATGGGTTGCGGTGACCAAGCTCTTCACACGCGGAGGCAGTCCCTTGATAAACAACTCAATCCTCCGAGACATGGGCCGTGACAAGTTCGGACACATGTCAGCCAATTCATACGATCGCTTCACATACGCTTCGACTTCCGATCCAACCATCTTCAAGTCGTAGTACTCGTTTTCCAACTTCTGGACCTCGTCCCGAGGACAATACTCCTCTCTGATCAGTTCTTTAAAGTCATCCCAAGTTGTGGCATTCGCTGCCTCAATGCCCAGCAACTGCACTTGGGCATTCCACCACGTTAGGGCACCATCCGCCAAAGTACCCGCAGCATATTTCACCATGTCCCCAGCGGGACAGTTACAGATAGCAAACACAGACTCTGCTTTCTCGAACCATCTCAGAAGTCCCACAGCCCCTTCAGTCCCGGTGAAGGTCTGGGGCTTACAGTCCATAAACATTTTGAACGTACACGCAGGCTGGTTAGGTTGAGGTTGCGCTTGCTGACCTAAATGACGAAAGGGAACACATTATAGAAGTGAAAAGACATGTACGTGGCATAAGAGTAAAGAGTACTTGGTACATTCCGTACCAGCTTGATAGGCTGCTAAAGCCTCAGCCACGCGGGTATTGATTAGGTCAGTCAACTCAGCCTGAGTCATGGTGATGTTGCCACGTCCGTGTCCTCGTCCACTCATGTTTCTATAGTTGGGAATAAACCGATTTAGAAATCGAAACGAGATAGGAGTCAAGTATCATACTGATATTCATGTACTACTAAGTTCACACATAGTAAGGCAGAACCCTTCTCACGCTCGATAAGCCTCACTGGGACTTGCATGCACCCCGCGTTATTATTAAGTGTGCACCCATAATAATAAGGCGATTTGCATGCTTATCTCAGTGCCTCTTAGCTTGCGCTCAAAGTTTCCCCCGTTCAAACAACACAACAGATGGTATCACAGGTCTATGGTTCGCATAATTCGAAGAGTAGTGTCACACTATCAAGTCACTATGGTGTTTCATGTCTCATTTCATATATGTGTTGTGAGTGTGTGTGACTGCTAGGCAAGTAATGTATAAAGTGAGGGAGAAACGAACCTTGCAATCTGGAGCTGAGTGTCATGATCGATCTTCGAAGTTGTTTGGTTATAGTCTGGTTTTATAAAACGTTTTAAAACCTAGTTCACTATAACCAGTGGCTCTGATACCAAACTGTAACACCCCCAAAATACCACCTGCGGAAACCCCGCGAGGCGTGTTACACATCAGAGTCTGAGCCACCAATCACGTTGAACCAAGGATAATATTTAAATAAAACATGTCATTAATTGCCAAGATTAAATGTCAAACATAATATCCATTCACAAAGAGTTATATAGCGGAAGCATATGATAAGTCGTTTAGCAATTGTTTCATAATAAAACTCAAAACCAATGTATCAATTATAAATAATCCAATAGCTTCGATCCATGACCACTCCAGCACTCCCAGATAGCAAGTCCATGTCCCAAGGTTAACGACCTACAAGCATGCAAACAAGTGTGTCAGACTACGCTGGTGAGTTCAAGGTTTTGTTAACGTGTTGAGTTACCAGATGTAAGTTAATGCGAGTCAATGTTGCGTTACGATGTTGCTCATGTTAGATACCCTAGGGAGTGTGCCCATGTGTATCCGGGGAGTGGGTACCCCTTACGACTGATTGCTATGTTGCCTTCGTTAGATACCCTAGGGAGTGTGCCCATATGTATCCGAGGAGTGTGCCTCTAACAACCATAGCCCTACCCAGATAATTAGTTCACGCCCGTCCTTACGGCCCGGTGTGAGGTTTCCCACCTAATAGCGCTATCAACTAATTACCCCCATTGCCCTCCAGGCAATCCGATGATAGATTCCATGTTCAATAACCAAAACCGATTAAGTTGTTTACCCAAGGTTTCCCTTCCAAATGTTTACCAGTTGTCCCAAACCACCGGGACGCATGCTAGAGAAATGCAATGAACTCACCTTTGGTTTGCTCGGTTGGATTATTTACTTGTTAGTCCGCTGATCAATCAAATCCTATTGTAGTTACCAGGGACAATCAGTATCATGAATTCATAATTCGGATATCTAGTCACACGCATGCTCAAGCAATAAACATCTAACATATAGCGTCACACGTGTCATAACAAGCATCTGAATTATAGCACGTTCACAACACCAGTTCACGCCACAGTTTCATGAGGTGTATGCATATGTACATGGGACCCACTCATTACTAGTCACGATTACATGTTATCAACCATTAACAACTTATGTTTATTGCATACAAATAAACCTAATAATCTAGCCGGCCCATCATATCCCTATATAATGGCGCGGCCCAGACAGATAACGGCCCCAAAGCCAAGTGTGGCTCCCACTGGGTGAAGCCCATTATTTTCTGTTGGTTTCTTATTTTTTTTTTTATCAACTATACCTAAATCAAGAATTATGTTATGTGACCTACACACTTAGCACATTCATTAACTCACATGACAAACATTATCATTTAACATCTTGTCTATTCTGACACATATGTAGGATGCACATGGTTGATTTGGTGATATCAAAGTTACAAACACATGGCTGCCATATTATCCAACTTATCAAATTGAATATCCACAATTCTATTGGACCTTTAAAGCTAGTGAACATCATTCTATTGGACCTTTAAAAACCACTTCACATCAATATTTAATAATAATAATATCAATCATGTAATAATTCCGATTTGATGAAACAATACAACTATTAACAGATTTTCATCACAATCCTCATCATCAAGAAAATCATGTAATTAATTGGATCTGATCATGACCATGAAACTTTTATCATGCAATTTTTGTCACATATTAGAACACAATCAGCAAGCATGTCTTCGGCCAAGTAAACATGTGCTAGATTAACATCATAAACAATTTCGATTAACACTCCAATCAATTAACTCAGTTAATTCGTATCAGGCCACGAGTTGAACATTAAGCAAACATGAACTGAATTCTAATCCGTACGTATCAAAATCAGGCAGTTGAACATTAAACGAACATGACGGAATTCACTAACCGGAAGTCTTGGTTGAACAAGATGATATTGCGAATGGGGGGGGGGGTCTGCTGAGTTCGTGCGATCAGGGAGAAGGGTGTAGGGTTTGCTGTGAAGGGGTATTATGATAATCTTAAAGAGGGTAATACCAAAAGGTTATATAACCAATATCAGCCAAGTGGGTCGGTTAGTATTAAAAAAAACGTGTGGGCCGGTTGCTAGTTATAAAGTCTGTTGGGCTACAATGAATGGGGATTGGGCCAATGGAATTCAAGTAAGACACAAGACAATTGTGAGCCGATGCTAAGTGTGTGCGTGCAGTCCAAGCATATTGCGGCCCAATACCACTACTACTACTTACACTAACGGTGGCCCAACGAAAAACTCAAACATATTCTTATACGTATCACACTCGACAGTTAATCATAGGGAACGTTTAACAAAGGTTTAATATATCAAAGACGTGAAATGAGCGAATTATTAAATGTTAGCCCACAAAACTAAACGACACAAACCTTGAAAGTTCGGGTTGTCACATCATCTCCAACTTGAAAGAAATTTCGCCCCGAAATTTGACACGTAAACACGAAAGAATGAAGTGAGAATTCAAGGTTGTTGCGGATTTTGCTCAGGTGTTACAATATGTATGTTTATTTTTTGTATAATTATAAATATAAATATACATTAAAATTAATTGTTGAGATGGCATAGCCACCCGCCCAACCCACGCCCCGCCATACCCAGCGGACACGTAACCACCCCGTGGGCTGGCTCCCTTTACACGTGTCACCTTTTGCCCAACCCAAGCCCCAACTCAAGCCCCACCATACCCCACGGCCTTAGAATCCATAAAAAATGTATCTAGTCAACATATAAGAGTTGTTTTGAAACTGACAAATATAATCTATAAGAACATAGTTAACTTATAATCCCTAACCTTTAACTTAAGTTCTTAAATTTCGTTTTTTTACAGATATAAAAAAATTTATATTCTTATAAAATTCTAGAACTGTTTTTATAAAAAAATAGGATGTTAAGAGTTTATATCTTTATTAATATGGTCAGTAGTGCATTATATTAACACCAAAACTAAAATTAAAATATAAAATAAACTTTATTAGACTGCATTAAATCTAAAAACACTGAAAATGACAACTGAAAATGAAAACAAAACAACTAAAAATGAAATTGTCTAGATCAAACATAATTGAAAATGAAAAAAAAAAAAAAACACTTGAAAGATTTCATATTATGTTGAATGAAATCTATTCCTCTTCTGAATCGACACTTGAGGAATTTTTAATTCGGTTTTCTTCTTTGTGCTTAAATCGGCTGTGTCTTCTAGTTCTTCTTCTTTGTCATCTTCTTCAAAATCATCTAAATTGATAACTTGACTCCATTTCCATTCAGAGAGTCTCTTGGATCTTTTCCTTTGAGACTCATACTTCCGATCCTTAAAAAGGACCAAAAAGTGAATAGAAAAGTTAAAAAAAAAATCAAATAAACTTTAAAATTACATCTTCACTAAATTTGCTTTGAAGATTAGACTTATAAGGACTAAACATTGCACCATGAGAAATTATTTCGACACTTTTATCACCATGATTCTGCAATAAAACACACATATAGTATAGATAATGAACATGTTAATATGAAAGATATATGCATAAATAATAGTTAAAAATCAGCAAAATCAATACCTTAGAAGCTTGTTCGTCATGCAACTGATTCTGATCCAAATAAGTTAAACATTCACATAAACATAAATAAAAGAAAACATTTATTCACAGCTGCGATATAAAAATTTTCAATCTTGCATGCTTGGTTTTTCACAACATTTGAATTCAGAACTGGATCCATTTCTGAACTTGTTTAGCAATTGATATAGGGGTAATCTGTACGTTGTGTATTTATAGTAGTAAGCATTAGGGTTTAATTTTAGATGCCACTCCTTTATTTCGAAAGTTTGTTGTGGTTATTTTTTTAGTTTTTATAAGATATATTAATAATTTAAAATGTGACACATAATATCTTCATTTATGTTAAAATAATCACTCAATAAGTCAGTTTTATATTTTACATATGTTGTTTTTGTCAGTTTTTATTACTGAAACGCCTTCTAACTGAAATGTGCAAGTGTTTGAAAGATTATAAATTTCCCAGTTTTATATTTTATAAAGTGTATATTTTATAAGTTTGTTTTTTAATATTGTTTTTATTGTTTTTAGTTTTATAAAGGATTTGGTTTTACAGTGGCCCTTGGTGGCGGCAGGCAAGATTCGTGACGGTATTATTATTCAGCACAAATCACTTCAGGTACTTTTTTTTCTTAAAGTTTCTATTTTTAAGTGAATTGTTTAATTTCAGATTGATATTTGTATGGAAAAAAATGTTCGTGTGTGCCAGTTTGTTGGAGAATGTTCATATATTTTGTTCACTTAAGTGACTGAAACAGGGATATTACTGGCCAGTTTTACAGCTGAAGACATACTAAATTCATGGCCAGAGGCAGAAATAGGACAAATTTTACGTGACTACGGGGAAGAAAACTGGCGTGCTCTTCAGAAAAGGATCGTTAAGGCCTGTTTAAGTGGTGGATTACATTCTACCAGTGAACTTGTAGATCTAATTCGGAGTTGTACATCTGGTGGAGAAGGTGTCGTAATCTCTTTTGAAGTTCTTGGTTTTATTTAATCAAATAAGTTATAGGTTGCATATTCAAACGGGTTGATATGCTTTATATCTCTTCTTAAATGGGTCAAATGGTTTGAAGTGAATAGAGTAGATATTTAATTGTCAAACAGGTGGCTATTTTTATCTACACATTATGTATTGTTATTTTCTTAAATCACTAACTGTTGTGTTCCATATATTTTGTGTATTTTGTATTCGATCAGTGCACATTTTTAGACATTCGATTGTGTTCCAAGCATGTTCTTTACTCAATTAATCACATTTTTAATTGAACCATGTGCTAACATTACATCTTTTACATCTTTGGGGACTGATATAGTAGATATTTAATTGTCAAACGGGTGGCTATTTTTATATTTGTTGTTATTTTCGTAAAATCACTTGTACATTAATGCATTAACTAATTGTACATTTTAATCTGTGCGTCGATATTGAACAAGACAACTACCGAAACGTCGATAAAAATGTGTAGGTCGTCATGTTATCTTTGGATTTTTTTTTAAACATTATAGTTTATAAGATATGTCAAGAATAAGTAAAAAAATTATAAGTTTGTTATGGAGGAATGAATTGTAACTAATTATCTAAAATTTAGATAAAACTTTAGGGATTTAAATGTAATAAGTTTAGTGGCTAAAAAATAAATAGTGGTTAAAAGACCAAACTACCCTCATTTTAGGGGTCTTTCTATAAATAAAGGGGGGAAAAAGTTCTTATTTTTTGGGTATCTTAAAATGCCCTTGCCTCATGCATTACAATATAGTATAGATTTTTAATTGAACCATGTGCTAACATTACATCTTTTACATCTTTGGAGACTGATATAGTAGATATTTAATTGTCAAACGAGTGGCTATTTTTATATTTGTTGTTATTTTCTTAAATCACTTGTACATTAATGCATTAACTACTTGTACCTTTTAATCTGTGCGTCGATATTGAACAAGACAACTACCGAAACATCGACAAAAATGTGTAGGTCATCATGTTATCTTTCGATTTTTTTAAACATTATAGTTTATAAGATATGTCAAGAATAAGTAAAAAAATTATAAGTTTGTTATGGAGGAGTGAATTGTAACTAATTATCTAAAATTTAGATAAAAATTTAGGGATTTAAATGTAATAAGTTTAGGGGCTAAAAAATAAATAGTGGTTAAAAGACCAAACTACCCTCATTTTAGGGGTCTTTCTATAAATAAAGGGGGGAAAGTTCTTATTTTTTGGGTATCTTAAAATGCCTTTGCCTCATGCATTATAATATAGTATAGATAATGTACCGCACTCTCTCATTCCATCTTTACAAAGCATCGATATACTTATAAGAACAGCCGAGCCCAAGCTCGACTTGTTTAACGTATAGGAGTTGTGGCTTAAGCTCCAGTCGTTCCTAATTCCATTTCCAGAGCTCGAGCCCATCTTGTTCTGAGTTCTATTTCTGGAGCTCGAACTTAGCTCATAGTAGCTTTTCGAGTTTGAGATCGCCTCATGCTCGACTTGTTTATTATTTAAATTCCCCACGCGACGTGTCAGGTTCTCCATAATCATTGATGTTGAAAGAACGCTTGAGTTTGCCTCAACATGGGTATCTCCTTAAGCTTCTCTTCAAGCTGACTAAAACAGACAAAAATAAAGTTAAATAAGAAAATAATGATCAATAAAATGAAAAAGATAAAATAAAAGGGTATGTACTTGACAAGGTAAACATCAACACAGGTATCTCCTTACCTTAACACATTATGGTTTTAAAATGGGTGTTCTGAATGCTTCACAATCTTTCAGCGTTACATCGAAATCACAGGTTTTCAACCTTGCTTTGGCTCGGTTAGAGAAGACTACATAGAGAGGGGCTTTTGAAGCTTTGGGTCGGGTCGAGGGACATATAATAGGTAAAATTATTGGTTCTTACCCCTCTATGTGTGTGTATATGTAAATAATAAATAGTAGTAAACGATTAAATTATAAATATGACTTATAGTAGTGATGAAACAATGGTTAACCGGGCGGGGTTAACACACTGGTCTCGTCAAGAAGGGTTAATCCCTTCCTCTCGAGGATCGCTGGCTGGATCGCCTGCTGGTTGATCTCATGCACAAGGAAACAAACCGTGACTCGTAACAAGGAGGATGGGGAGGGGGGTGCTCCTTGTTACCACTCTCCGGCGTGAGAATCAGTAATTTGCTTGGGAAGCAAAGCGTGATAGTAGTAGTAGTGAGAGAGTTGTGAAGAGATACCTCAAACCTGGTTTGGGGTTAGTATTTATAGCTGGGGAGTGAAGGAGGAGGTGGATGGATAGACTGACGACATGCTGCACCTTTGTAGGTGTGTCAGGCATGTCGGCTGTGGAGGTGAAGCCACGTCAGTCTGTCGCTTACGTAGACCTGACAGGCGGCTGCCATTGGTGCTACTTGCTCTGTGGTGTCAGTCCCACTTGCTGAGTGCACAGGATGCGGTGCGAGCCGCATCGCTGCTTGCGGTACCTGTAGATGTCCCGCGCCTCACTCTTTGATCAAGAAATACGCGAGATGCGGTGCCAAGCCGCATCGTCGTCCGTGGTGACTGTTGCTGTTATCTAGCTCCCTTGTATTGATAGAAGTATTCACTGGATGCGGTGCTAGGCCGCATCGCTGTGAACGCTTCCGTTTTCATACACCAGATGCGGTGCAATGCCGCATCACTATACCGTTCTCATACTCCAGGTAAGTCCTCTTCCATCATTGGGCAGATTGGATTCAACCACTATGTTCGCGCGTCCCCGCACGGACACAGGTGAGTTGTTAGCTAGTGGGGGTTTTGATAAGGGTAATGGTAACTCGCGGTCGTGTTGACGCGAGGTCTGGGACCATACCCCTTCAAGTAGGTAAAGTTACACGAAAAAAAATTCAAACAAAAAAATATATGACTTATAGCAGGAAGTCAACCAACCTCGGTTTTTTAAATATATAATCGAGGTCTGACTTCATCGACTTTAAGAGGCATGTATTTGTAGAAAGATCACTGGACATCTTAGCAACTTATTGCGCTGAATAGTTATTAAAATGAGAAAGTATATTGCAGACGCCCTAATCTGCAATTAGGTCACAAACAGAACAATATAAATTAACAAAAAAACGTTAAAACAAAACAATTCCTTTATAATTTAACAGAAATATAGCATCTGATTGGGAAACAAATATCGACCAACTATCATATCATAGACTACACATATATCCTTCTAAAGAGTGCAAAACCAAGTACGAAATAACTACACGCTAATCGAATGAACAAGAATCAATCAATAGACATAATCATTTCCAGCAACTTTAATCTATAAGTTTACTTAATTTTCTAGCTTTTAAAATGCTAAAATAATGTACAGAAAACAAATAGTCACTAACGCTGTAACACCCCGTGTTTTCAAAAGTCAAAGTCAAAGTCAAGTTTGACTTCTTTGACTGTAGTAATCTATTTTATGTTTTGTTTTAGTTGTATTATGTGGAGTAAGTGTTGTTAATCAAGAAATCGAAGTAATCAAATGTTTAACCGACGCGAAACGTTTTACGACTTTGAATAGCAAGAAGTAACAATGCGATAAAGTCAATCAATCATAATCAAGCTAATCAATTCATAATCGAACTCGAAACTCGAACTATGCAAACCTTGGTGTTATTATACGTGTGTGTGTGCCTTATGTGTTACTTGTGCATGTTTACTTTATGTTATGTGTGGTGATCAATCGAATCGAAACTCGAAATGCAATAGAACTCAATCGCAATCAAATCGAAATCGAAATCGAATATGGAATAGAAACGCTTGTATGTAGATATAGTAGTTGGGACTAAAAGTAATTTGAATAGGAAATTCTATCGTGTTCGTATCGTCTTCAATCGAAATCGAAACGTCAAGAATCGTTGCGCCAAACACTCGAATCGGGCAAGCTGAACAATCAGGCTCCCAGCCGATCGAACAGCCCAGCCGATCGGACAGACCGTCCGATCGAACAGGCTGTCCGATCGGGATGCCTGGCCGATCGGCCAGCCCTTTCCTCTTTTGGAAGCCTATAAATACCCCTGTCATTGTCATCTTTTCCACTTTTGGAAAGCTCTGACCGACCAGCTCGTGCTCTCACCATTTTTCCCAGATTTCTCTCAATCCCGGTAAGATTTCGTCCTAAATCTTGTACTTTCTTGATCTATGCACACTCCTACACCTTTCTATCTTTCGAATCTTGATTTCTAACCGTGAAATCATCAAGATCTTAGTGTTCTAGGATGATGTCATCATGGTGTTCTTGAAGAACTTCATGTTTTGGCCTCAATCAACCAAGAATCACTTGGATCTAACCGATTTCCACATAAACAAACAAAGGTCTATCCTAGATCTAAACATTTACACAATGTAAAGGATTGAAAGATGTATTTTCCAACTTTCTTTCAACTCTTTTACACTCAATGCCTTCAAACCGGTAGAAACGGAGCTTGAGCCAACTCACTAGTTATTCTAATAGTTGTGTGGTTCAAGATTCGGATTCTATCTACGAGGTTCACCGATTTCGGGTTAAACTTTAAACTCCGTTCCGAACCGTTCACCGGCCGTACTTGGGTGATTCCTGTCCGAGCAGGGGAAACAAGTAAGAACGAAGGTTCCATGGTTCAACTCGTTGTCAAAATACTACGATATAACGTCAAACAATCGGAACAGCCAAGTGTTAGACGAACAGGCCGACCAGGTCAGGATGCTGACCGATTGGACAGGCTGTTCGAACGAACAGCCCAACCGATCGGACATGTCAGCCGATCGACCAGGCCAGCCGATCGGCTAGCACATGGCCCCACACCTTAACAATTTCATGAAGTCTAGTATTGAACGAAGTGCTGTTCGATCGAACTACGGGTTGATTTGAATTACTCTTCGGATCATGAGATACTATGCTTCAACACTTAATCGATTTTCAACTCGTTCGACGTATTGGAGTGCCACCCGATCGAACATGCCGTCCGATCAGGTGACATCCTGCTGAGGACTTACTACTGAAGTACCTGACCGATCGGTTAAGCCGGCCGATCGAACGACCCGTTCGATCGATCGACCTGAAAGGTAAGGACACTTCAATGTTCTCAAATACTACAACGAAAACTTCGAAAGGTCAAGCCATCATACACAAACACATCCTACTCAAAGGAAGAAACAATCCACTCAAACAACCCGATCGATCGAGCCTACCGGCCGACCGAACAGGCTGTCCGAACGGATTGTCAAACCGAACGAACAAGCCGTTCAATCGAACCTACCGTCCGATCGACCAGGCTGTTCGACCCATCAACACTTGTATACGTTTTACGCGTTACTCGTCGTTATACTATCAAACTATTCAGGCTAACCCTACTCTCAAGCGCTCCCTTCAATCCATCAACCGCTGTGAGTATACTCGAACCCTTTTTGCTTTAGCACTTTTGGGTGTTACATACGTTACTTATCTAAATAACAATCGAACACACTACTCAGTTATTCTAAACGCTAACCGTTCTGCATGTATTACGTGACTAAATGAATGCTTGTTGTTATGTTTACAAGTGGAATGCTATCTACCTGCCTTAACGACGATAGTACTATAGTTTGGAGTCAGCACCCGTTCACACGGGGGTTGTTAAGGACCATTACTTGCATGGATTACGGTGGTAATCATGTATTGCGAACTGCCTCGGGCAGTCAACCCGCAGTCATTGGTATCGATAGATCCATGTCGATAATTAACATGCTTCGTTTTCCTCTGTGTACGTGTTGGTTATGCGTAAACCATTTCGAACTCTATATGCTATTATCAAACTTGTATGCTCACCTTTACATTATGTGTATTGACTTTATTTTAACGTATGTGACAAGTGTTTAAGATGCTTACTTGTTAGGGAAGCGAGGCTAGAATAAAGCTCTAGAGCCCCCCAACAAATAGTTGTCTGTAGTGGTCAAGCTAGGGGTCTTTAGAAGCAGATAAACAATTGCCGTGTTTTTATATTTAAAATCTGAGTTGTCGGAACAGAGTATTTGACTAGTTGTTATCTGTAATAATTTGTTTTACTGTTTGGGATACGGTATGGGACGTATTACTTAAACTGAATAGTAATGATAGTTGTTGTGGAAACTTCTGGACAATCTGTTTCGCTCAGTGCCATGCCCCGATGATTCCGCCATCGGTTGGGGTGTGACAGATTGGTATCAGAGCCATAACTATAGGAAATTAGGTTAGACTCGACCTAGTCCGGGTCGATGTCTTAGAGACCTAGACTATAGTTAGGAACCAACAGACCGATTTTATGTGTTACCTATCGCCATTTCCTGCACTATCACTGCACTCGAATTTTCAACCAAAGACAAGTGACGAAGTCGGGATTAGGTGTGATAACCGCAAACTCTCGACTAAGTCGCTTGGTCAATATTGTTTTGTTAAACTTATCAGCGATTTCTTCATTATTTTTCAATAACAAACGAGGAGAATTATACCAAATTAGGAGTGAAATCCATATTTTGATGAATAATCTCCTCTATTTTACTAAAACAAGGAAGAAGTTGCTAAGCTAGGGTAAAACCCTAACCTTGACAACTTGTTCCGAGTTTTATGTATCTCACCAAAGCCACGACGGATGTTGGGATTGAACCCTAACAGAGGAACAGATAATATAAAGCCAAAACCGGATCTCATCAGTGGACTCTCAATAAGCAGTAGTTTACACTTTGCTTTCCCCTTGACAGTGATTACCTATCTACTGATACACTCCAAACATTGCTCAGAAGAACAACTGTTGAGCCAAACACTGATGATACTCTTAAAGACTGCTGAAGACAAACACTGAGCTCTATCTACTGCTGTCTCATAAGTACTGCTGAAGATTCAAGCACTGCTCATTCAAAGACTGATCACCTTTTGAAGAAAGCACTGATGTTCAAGTAATCAGTACTTAGGCTATAACAGTGGAACGTGAACAGTGTTAGACTTGTTTTGTATTGCATTATCAATCAGTTGTTTAGACATCAGTAGTTTGTATAGGTCAGTGTTTATAGTTTTTTAGGTCGTTAGATGTCACTATCATGGTGACGTCAGCTGAGGTACATCAGTAGTTTGGTTTGCTTATAAATATGACAGTATTCTGTACTGTCATACTTGATTCGTTTTGAGCGAGTTGTCCTCCTCAATTCAATCCTTTCATCTTGTGCAACCAACTCTGGAGTATCAGGCTGAGGGGGAGTTTAGTTTGTAAGCTTGCACTGTAATCTTTTGCTTTTATGTAATCTTTTGACTTAATATGAAAAAGCAATTGTTTATCAAAACTATATTCTCCTTTGATTGTGTTTACAAAGTTTGCTACTCATTTCCGCTGCACTTATATCATTTCATATGTTTTGATTACTCATTTTATGCAAACAACCACAATCATGACAGTCTCGGATCCTAACAATTGGTATCAGAGCACGGACAGTCAAATTCGATCTAACAATCAATTTGACATAACAGTTCAGCTCAAAAAATTCATTGATACTAAGGGATGGTTGCATTCAGTTGAAACAGAGTAACGAGTGAATCATGATCAAAATGGTTAATCAGAAACTCTGTAAAACAACCAAGATGTCATATGACACACAAATCTCACACAACAAGTGATGTCATGCACATGTGACTCATAGTTTTCAGATATGTAAAATATCTGATAAATTATGGGTTCGTTCGATATTTTTCAAAAATTGATTTCAATTGTTGTTTTGATATTTGTGATGTTTAGTCAAAATTTCTTATGTGTTCAAAGGCAGGTTGAGAATCCTCAAAAGGACCAAATCAACTTTGTCAAAACACACTAAGAAAATAAAGTGTAAAAAAAGAGTCCTAATCATATGTAATGTGAGATCTGTAATAAAATATGCACAAATGTGTTCAGATCTCTCAAAACATTACTCCAAAGTGATTCTGGACAAAGTATGTTCAAAATATAATCTCCCAGTGAGTATTTCTGAACATGTGAATAAAAGGGGTAAAAAGGGAAAAGGAAAATGAACAAATCTCGAAGTGTGATTATCTCAAAACTTTTGAAATCAAAAGAAAAGAGTATAAGCATAAAACACTTATGAGGTCAAAGTTAGGTCATCAGCGGTCGTCATGCAACTGTGTGCTTTCATCAAATACAGAAATAAGTTCAGGTATCTATGGCATATCCAGTGATATCCTTAAAAGAAGTATTTACAATCAATTGTCAAGAAAATGACCCCAAACAATGGTCAAAGTAACTTGAGAATGATATGATCATAAAACTTATTTGTAAAGTTGTCAGATCCTTTTGATTATTTTTCTAAACATCCTGTCATTTTTTTAAGGTGTTTTCTCTAAATAAAACCAGACATATATATTTTTTTAAAATATATTTTGAACTTTTACTCAGTTTTAATAGTAAGAGTTCATCTCTGGTCAGGATGCAATTTCCTTATTTTTGTGTGAAATTACTATCCGTAAATCTGATCAAAAGGAAATGATACACATATCAAGGTCATGATAAGCTCAAGTTTGGTTTTCACAGATCACAAATTGATTGCAAATTGATTTAGACTACTGAAATACTCATGTAGAAATGTCTTCATCATCTGGAATGCTAAACCATTGTCTAATCAATAGACATTTGACAAAACCTTGAACAAAATTTCTGTAGATAACTGCTGGCAATTTAATCTTGATAATCTACACCTAAAATGTATTTTGTTAAGAATAGCATCTCAGGTGCTCAACAGATGTTAGATAAGATACTGTGCCTTCACATAACAAAATCAAATTTCTACATCTGAAAAAGCAGATGCTAACATTGTTGTCAAAAGTTAAAACATTGTTGTACTATCAGTTGTTGCAACAAAAGTCTTCATTTTATTTTCTACCACTGTTGGACCTAAAATGCTGTTGTGCCTCAACATCTGTTCTCTAAAGCCTGTCCACTGTTGAGAGTCAACCTCTGCCTCTCCAAAAACACTGATGTTTAAAATCATTGTTCCATCCACTGTTACATCCACTGTTTCATTTCATTACCGTTGTAACTACTGATGATTGTACCATCAGTAGTTGTCAAAACAACTGTCCTCCATTATTTACCATTTCATAAGGGGTTGGCACGTGGTCAGTTTTTAGCCGTCAGATCATTATAACCGCTCCCACATCAGAATTCACCTTTTTCCTAAATAAAGCCCTGCCCTAACACCAAAACAGGGTTTTACTGTTGAATTGAATTCCAAAAGTTCTCTTCTCATAGCAGTTTCCCTCTCATAACTCCAAAAACTTTCTTCGATCTTCTTCATCTAAAATGACGAAACCAAAATCGAAAACAAAATCAAAACCATCATCTTCCTCCACAACAGCTGATGTATGTCGTTATGGACATGCAAAAACCGAAATAAACTAGTAGCTAGAGTAAGTCGGATATCGAACCAAGGGAGGCTGGTGGAAAGTGTGTAATGCTCAGTTTTGATTAACTACTAGTGAAAAAGTAAAACTCAGTTGTTGGTTTAATTGTTTGATTAACTAAAAAACTACGAAAATACGAGGTTGTAAACAGTTGGAGAGAACAATGGTTCCTCCAGATTTCAGGTTTTGCAACTAGATTCAATTATGTGTTTAATCGAAACACTCACATAGACATAAGTGTTTAACTTAAGTCATCAATTGTGATAACCAACGACTAAGTACTCCGGTCAATACATAACGGGAGGTTATCGAATGATTATCAATTACAATTACAAACCCTAACCCCATGTCAAATATATCCCAATTACTAGAACTCTCGGGAACTGAATGCTTAGAAATTAAGGTTTAAATAAATGCAATTGTCTACAATCAATAAATCAAATCAAGGTGAAAAGCATCGAATGCTTAGATCACCAAGTTAAAACGATTGTCACAAACACATAAAATTATCCAACTTACAAAACCCTCCACCCGGAGGAAACCATAAAAGTTTAGCCGCTCATGGTGGTTGAATGATCTTCACAGGCTTGATAAATGGTTGAATAAATCATTATCAATCTAATTATTATATTAGAAATAATATTGAAAGATAATAATATTCTCCTTCCTAATGCCTTGTCTTCGAAGATGATGATGTTGTTGACTAAAAGTGATGATGTTGATTCTTGTGATCTTACTGTTAATGTTCAATCAAAACCTTTAATGATGGCCAAAGAAATCGCCCCCAAAGTCAAGGTTGGACGATGTGATGATGATTCCCCTCTCCAAGTGGCGGCTGCCTCTTTTCGATGATGATGTTGTGATGAGATTTTAAGAGCCAAAAAGTGGGATTGATGCTGCCAAAAATCGTTGATGGAATAACCCTCCGATCAAGTTCTCTTTTTTTATTAGGTTAAAAACGTTCTTTTAAACGTCCAATATGTTCACGCCTTTTTTTTTCTTCGGAACCAACCGTAACCTACGGTTTCTCATCCGTAAGTTACGGTTTAAAGTTGCTGTTGGTTCTGTTTTATCTTGACCGTAAGGTACAGTTACAAGCGTAGCCTACGTATTCCTCATGCATTTAAGCTTTCAGTTAAGTATGTGCCGTCAAAGAAGTGATGATGTCTTGTTGGATATGTTGCCTTCTCTCCACGTGATTTATGATCATTCAAATCACAGCCTCCAAATTAAATACTCTTGTATATGTGCAGCCTCTAAAAATGTGATAATTGGTGATGATTATGTTATTGGAAATCCATTGCCCTCCACCTAGAAGTCTGCGTGACTTTTAAGGTTTGTTTCTTTCAAAACCTTTTTTTTTTATAAATAAATAATCATCCCCACAATTAATTCTCCAAGTCTTGATGTGCGTCTTGATAACCCTCCTTGCTTGTTCCGTTTCATGATTGAGCGTTCTAAATGCACCGAATTAAGTGATTTACCTGTAGAACCACAAACACTCGTAGTTAACACATTCAAGGCACATAATCACTTAAAACATAATAAGACATGTATTCTAGCACACTTTAAGGCACGGGTTTCATCATCTCCATCACATCGCCACACTTACCTTTGCTTGTCCTCAAGCAAACCAACTAGAACTAATCACCATAGCAACAACACCTCTAAACCCCTTAACCGATTCAACCTGTTAAGTCCCAAGTCATACCCATCCCATAGACTGACACAATCGAGATTGACAGTCTGACAAGTAAATGATGCAACTTCAAAACTCAAGACTTGTCTATCTAAAACTAACATGTTTACAATTAATCACATGCTACACACCCCTCACAATGTACTCTCCTCTCAGGTTAATATCTGGACTAGCGTGTAATGTGCTAGTATATAAACACTCAATAAGCAAACATGAAATCCTGCAATCATAGGCTTGTATGACAATCACACCTCCACTGTATCATCTAACTTGGCACATATCAAAAGGACTTTCGGGTTTTGGCTTAGGGTAAAGGTAGGAATATATTTTTAGGTTCTTTTTCTTTTCTAATTGGCTTACAAACAATAACCAAACCGTGATACTTTATTCAAACACATCTTATACTATTGGGTTGGTTTCTACCCAAGAACATAAACTATATTCACAATACTTATATTTTTTTTCTTTCTTTTCTTTTTCATTTTTTTTCACATATTTTTCTATTTTTTTTCTTTTTCAACTTTTTTTTTCTTTCTTTTTTTTTCATAGCAATATCATCACGGCCGGTTTTTCACAATAGACAATGGGTAAACAAACGAAAGGTAGATAGGCTCAACAGGGCTACTAAGGGAAATTTGGTGAATAACACAAACGAAACACAAACACAAACGGTGTAACAGGAAAATCCTAATGCCTTTATCACACATGTGCACATGTCAAACCCACAGTCTCAGCATGCATCGAATCATACAAGTTCTAACACAGAATGACACGTAGCCTACACTCAACAAATGAATTCAGCTTATAATGTATCCTATCCATCTACAGGCTCAAGATCTCACCAAGAAAAGGTAAAAAGGTTGACGACATGTAGCATATGCAATTAAAACATGTTACCCCTAGATAGACATCTCTTTTCAACTTGTTTCCTATAAAACACTTGTCAAACCTACTCTCATGAAACTTAAAGGGATAACCATGACAAGGGACTAATCTAGTCTACTACCGGTAAGAAGCCTATTAGTGATTGAAACTTCAGGTTTTCATATCCAATTAGCTTGTTTAAGCCGATGAATTTTTTTTTTTAAATTTTCAAAATTTTCAATTTTTTCAAATTTCATCGATTTCAATCACATTTCAATCTCTACAAGCTTTATCCACAAATCCCTTCCCGGGCTCCCCCATCCCCACACTTGGGATACATTGTCCCCAATGTATGGTGCTTTTAAACTATAAGCCTGGGAAAACAAACCAACTATCCTAAATGAGCGGCTAACTCATCACAAAACAACCAAAACACATCCCCTAAACAAAACAAAGGTTCACACCACCAAAAACAACAAAACACACCAAAAACAAAGTAAGATAGATAAACACATGCACCTGATAATGTGTCTGTAGTGATGTGGCTGTTGTGCTTTAATCGGAATAGATGCATTCCATAGATTCTTTGATATCTCACCGGGGATGTTGCAAAACATCCCCACACTTGAATGATTGCATCAGTGATGATTAAATCGCAGAAACCTGTCAAAACATAACATACCAAACAAACCAAACCAAAGTACAATACTCTACATCCTCGGGCTGCCTCCCGAGAGCGCTAAGTTTAAAAGGTCTTCAGCCAGACCTCTCTAGACCCTCAGTCGGTCGTGTATTCCGGTGCGCCTTCAAGAAAGCTCACCTCTTCGGGTAACGGATTCAAATCATCACCGTCTAGATACGGTTTCAACCGATGACCATTAACTACTTGTCTTCGTTGATCCTTCGGGTCCTCGATTTCCACATCTCCGTATTGTCCGACTCGTGTAATGACGAACGGTCCGGTCCATTTACTCCTTAATTTACCTGGAAACAGTTTAAGGCGAGAGTTAAATAACCAAACTCTTTGACCTACCGAAAACGTCAAACGCCTCAGCTTTGCATCGTGCACCGCCTTCATCTTGTCCTTGTATGCGGCTGCGGTGTCATACGCCTCATTGCGTAATTCCTCTAATTCACTCAATTTTAACAACATGTGGGCACCTGCATCAGAATAGTCAGTATTCACTTGTTTAACAGCCCACAAAGCACGATGTGCAATCTCTAAGGGTAAATGACAACCCTTTCCATACACCAAACGATAGGGTGTAGTGCCGATAGGAGTTTTATAAGCGGTGCGATATGCCCATAAAGCGTCATTCAGTTTAGATGACCAATCCTTACGATCAGTTCGCACCGTCTTTTGTAAAATTTCTTTAATTTGCCTATTCGACACTTCAACATGTCCACTCGTTTGTGGATGATATGGTGTAGCAATTCGATGGTCAACGCCATACCGTTTTAAGAGTTTGCCAAAATTAAAGTTTTTAAAGTGGGATCCTCCATCACTAATTATCACCCGAGGGACCCCGAACCTGGAAATGATGTTTGAATGGACAAACTTGCAAACAACGGTATGATCATTTGTCTTAGTGGCAATTGCTTCAATCCACTTTGAAACATAATCAACCGCCACTAAGATGTATAGGTTACCATTCGAATTGGGAAACGGTCCCATAAAATCAATTCCCCAAACATCAAAAATATCAACAACCAAGATTGGTTGCATTGGCATTTCATCCCTTTTTGAAATCCCACCCATCTTTTGACAATTCGGACAATGTTTAACAAACTCAAATGCGTCTTTAAACATGGTTGGCCAATAAAGACCAGCTTCAAGAACTTTATGGCCTGTCTTTTGTCCGCTAAAGTGACCGCCACATGCAGATGAGTGAGCATGCTGTAATACTTCCAAGAACTCTGTCTCGGGCACACATCTTCTAATAATCTGATCAGCACCAATTCGAAACAAGTCCGGTTCATCCCAAATATAATTCTTCACCTGCGACAGGAATTGTTGCTTCCTACGCTTATTCCACGCATCCGGTATCGTACCTGAAACAAGATCATTTGCAAAGTTAGCATACCAAGGTCCGGAACTTGCAGCCATTATAAACTCATCCGGAAAATGCTCATTGATCTCGGGTGTGAACTCCTCTACTTCAACTGGTAGTCGTGACAGGTGGTCAGCAACTACATTTTCACACCCCTTCTTGTCTCTGATTTCGAGATCAAACTCTTGCAACAGTAGGACCCACCGAATCAGTCTCGGTTTGGTGTCCTTTTTCTCCATTAGGTACCTGACTACACTATGATCAGAGTAAACAATTACCTTGCTTCCACAAATATAAGACCGGAATTTATCCAAAGCATAAACAACAGCAAGCAACTCCTTCTCCGTTGTGGTATAATTCAACTGAGCATCGGAGAGGGTTTTGCTTGCGTAGTAGATAACTACTGGCTTCTTATCTACTCGTTGGCCAAGTACAACCCCAATAGCGAAATCGCTTGCATCACACATTATTTCAAACGGCTTTGTCCAATCGGGTGATTGCAAGATTGGGGCTTGTACCAATTGTTCCTTTAATACATTAAAAGCATTTAAACATTTATCATTGAATTCGAACGGAACATCTTTTAACAATAGATTACATAAAGGTTTCGTTATGACACTAAAGCCCTTAATAAATCTACGGTAAAATCCAGCGTGTCCTAAAAAGGAACGAACGCCCTTGACATTAGTAGGGGGAGGTAAAGTAGAAATGACTCTCACTTTTGCTCTATCGACTTCTATCCCCTTACTTGACACGACATGTCCTAACACTATACCCTCTTGAACCATAAAATGGCTCTTCTCCCAACTGAGCACTAGATTCGTTTGGACACATCTCTCTAATACCCTAGATAGTTCATCTAAACATGTATCAAATGATGACCCAAAGACCGAAAAGTCATCCATAAATATCTCTAGGGCGTCCCCAACCATATCCGAGAATATGCTCATCATACACCTTTGAAAGGTGGCTGGGGCATTGCACAGCCCAAATGGCATTCGCCTAAATGCGAATGTGC
This sequence comes from Helianthus annuus, assembly GCF_002127325.2. Lineage (NCBI taxonomy): Eukaryota > Viridiplantae > Streptophyta > Magnoliopsida > Asterales > Asteraceae > Helianthus > Helianthus annuus. The sequence continues at coordinate 17,307,332 of NC_035446.2, forward strand.
CATAGGGGCATGTGAAGGTGGTATTTTCTTGGTCATCAGGGTGGATAGCTATCTGATTGTACCCTGAATAACCATCAAGAAAGCAGTAAAATTTCTGACCTGATAATTTCTCGACAATCTGGTCAATAAAGGGCAAAGGAAAGTGATCCTTTGAGGTGGCAGCGTTCAGCTTCCGGTAGTCAATACATACCCGCCACCCGGTTACCGGCCGGGTGGCTATCTGCTCGCCATCATCACCCTTGACAATTTGAATGCCTGCTTTCTTCGGCACCGTTTGGGTTCGACTCACCCACGCGCTATCTGAAATGGGATATATGATCCCATGGTCCAACCACTTAATTACCTCTTTCTTTACCACTTCTCGCATGTTAGGATTAAGCCTCCTCTGTGTATCCCGTGCAGGCTTCGCATCTACATCAGTAATAATTTTATGCATACACACAGAAGGACTTATACCTTTCAAATCAGCGAGAGTCCACCCGATCGCAGCTCGATGGGTCTTCAGCACCTTCAGTAGTGCTTCTTCTTGTTCCTTCTCCAGATTAGCTGCAATAATTACCGGGAGAGTCTGATCCTCTCCTAAGAACGCATACTTTAGATGCGCGGGCAGCTCTTTCAACTCTACCTTTGGTGGGCTGACTAGGGACGGTTTCAACCCTAAAGAAATCTCAACTGGAAGGCTCTCCACTTGATGGGACCATGGAGGCCTTCTCTCTTGTACCGCTTGTGCCTCCAACTTCCGAACTTCCTCTTCCAAATCACACATGTGATTTTCTTCTACCCTGTCACAAAACAAACAACACTCGGGCATCTCATCCTCGACATGAGGATCGCATCCATCTATAATATCTGCCATGAAACATTCATCACTTTGAAACGTGTCAGAAACGTTAGAAAACACATTTAATCGGACCTTTCTATTGCCGAATGTCATGTCGACTGTGCCGGTGCGACAATCGATCTGAGCATGTGCAGTGGCTAAGAAAGGTCGGCCCAAGATAACATTTGGTTGATTGTTTTTATCAGCAGAGACATAGTCAAGTACCAAAAAGTCAACAGGGAAAAAGAACTCTTCCACCTTAACTATCACATCGCGAACTATCCCTCGAGGAAGCTTAGGGGTCAAATATGCCAACACAACAGTTGTGTCGGCACGACGCAGTGGACCAAAATCATATTGGTCGTACAAGCTTCCCGGAAGGATACTCACGCTAGCTCCGAGATCCAACAACGCCCTACTCATTTTAAAATCGCCAACTTGTATAGAAATTAAAGGCGTTCCGGGATCTCGTAGCTTAGGTGGAAGGACCCCATTCAATACGGCACTAACTGTATCAGTGAGATCAACTTTTTTAGGGACTTTGTGCTGCCGTTTTTGAGTGCACAAATCCTTTAGATACTTAGCATAAGCCGGAACCTGTTTAATGGCGTCAATTAAGGGTACGTTGATTTTTACTTGTTTAAATACCTCTAAAATTTCCTCCGGTTGAGGTCCCCTTTTATTGATTATTTTCGTGTTACCCGGATCCTTCAAGGCTTCAGGAAAGGGAGGTAGAATAGGTTCCCCTTCCTTAGCCTTAATTGGCTCAGAGGTTGTAGGTCGGGTGTTTTTACCATTACTTTTAACAACGTGAGGCTCCGACTCATCGTCACTCTCACCATTTTCACCTAAATCCTCCACCACACCATCCATGGGTTGTAGTGGAGTGTCGACCTTGTGATAATTCCTACCACTACGTAAAGTACTTACCTGCCCGACTGGACTGCCCTTCTTTTGATGAGCGGGATTTGGTGTTGTATCACTTGGTAATTTCCCACTATTCTGCTTCAGCTCCTTCACATCGGTTGCAAGTTGAGCCATTTGTGTGTTTAGTGATTGAACAGCTTTATCTCGCATCTCCTCCTTCTGAACAAGATTTTTCAATTCAAGTCTTTGATTCTGTAAGTCAAGCTGAATTGATTTCAACATCTCCATCATATCGTTACTCCCCGAAGTGTTAGACGACCCAACTTGTCCTCTTTGATCATTTTGGTAGCCACCTTGCAAGTTGCCCTGAAATCGGTTCTGATTGAAGTTTCTTTGACCACCAGACTGATTGTTGCCTTGAAATCCCGGATTTAGCTGATTATTCGCATTTCCATAGCTAAAATTCGGGTGATTTCTAAGGCCCGGGTGATATGTGTTGGATTGCATGTTGAAATTTCTTCCACCACCCCCACCTTGCACATAGTTCACATCTTCATTGTCACCAATTATGCCTGGGCATTGATCCGCTATATGCCCTAGATCTCCACAATGTCCACACAATGGAAACTGACCATTTACCTCCGGTGGATTCTCTACTGCTCTCACTGTCGAATGTCGTGCACTTCTAGAGGATTGAGCTTTGCGTTTTGACGCCCTTGCAGTTCTTTCCAAATATTCCCAATCATCTTCTTCGTAATTCATTCCAAAAGTACCATTGGATATTGAATTTACATCCCTGGCATCTTCATCTGTTAGGCCTTCGTGGAATGTATTAATAAGCTCCCATAAATATATCTCATGATGTGAAAAGTTCTTAAGCATCATTTTGAAACGATTGAACGCTTCGTGAAATAACTCACCGGGCTGTTGTCGAAACGCTCGAATATCTTTCCTTGCATTGTTAGTACGCAAATGAGTATAGAACTCATCTAAAAATTGCTGCTGCATTTCGCCCCAGGTGAATATCGAAGCTGACGGTAGCGAATGAAACCATTGTTGCGCTTTATCTTCAAGTGTGAGTTGGAAAAGTACCAATTTCACATCATCAACTGAGAAACCTTGGCTGCTGATTGTGTTGCAACGTGCATCATATGTAGCAATGTGTAGATATGGTTCTTCATGTGCGTGACCATGAAACTTAGGCAGACTGGATATTGATTGCGTTCGTACTTCGAATGACAGCCCTCCCTGTAATTGTGGGATCACAACCGGTGATGGGTTGTTAACTATAGCAGGCCTGAAGTGGCTCTCTATACCTCGAACTGGACCTTGATTATTTCGACGTGGAATTCCTTCCGGTAAAATCACTGGTCGGTGTAAGTTTCGTGGCAGCGGTCTTGCCTGACCTTGCATCTGAGGTGCCGGCGGTGGTAATGGAATGTCCACTCCCGCCCTTCTCGGAGCAGGCTGCTGATTGAGTGGGTCAGGTTGATGATATTGTTGTGGCATCTGTTGTATAGGCGTTGGTTGCACATATTGTTGATACCCTACATTCCCTTGATTGACTCTCTCGGCTGCACCCAATCCGACTGTTTGCCTCTCATAGCTACCCGTGTTAACCACTTGTTTATCGTTTTGACCCACGTAGTTATCATATTCCTCATAGCCATCGTCAAAATCTCCTGAGTTATTTCCTTGATCATAAATGGTCGATCTATAAAGATTTAGCATTGGCTGACTTTGTTGTGAAATAACTGGTCGGCGGCTGACGGAATTGATGTTGCATTAGGTGCTTGAGTTTGACTCGGTAATGGAGTGTCATCAGGAATGATTCTAACGTAAGTAGACGGCTGCTGTAAATTAACAGTCTGGGTCGTAGTTGGGTGTTGAAGAGATGTTGTTTGGGTGGAAGTTGATTGATTGTTATCAAAGTTTGGGAAAAAGGTTGAGAATGATGGTACTGGAGATGTAGAAGTAGGTTGTGTAGACTGTGGTGGTGGTGGTGGTATGGTAGTGTTTGGTGAAGGTTGGGTAGGTGTTGGCGAGAATTGTTGCGGTTGTGAAGTTGCGGGTTGTTTCTCCGGTGTTGCTAAGTTCTCCATTGCTTTAGATGTTGGTATAGGTGATTGTAGAATCTTGTTCTCACGATGTAGTACTCGTTTTGTATGCTTTACTGTTCTCTCGATCTCTGGGTCGAACACTAATGGTGATGACTTCCCGGAATTTCGAGTATGATGCATACACTTACTAGATCACCTGCACAAACAAAAACGAGAAAACCTCGCGTAAATCCGAACAAAACAGAACAAACTAAAAAGACACTATTTTTGGATTTTTTTTACTAAACTAGAACTTAACACTAAGCACTTTGCGCACGCCTCCCCGGCAACGGCGCCATTTTGATGTCTGTCGTTATGGACATGCAAAAACCGAAATAAACTAGTAGCTAGAGTAAGTCGGATATCGAACCAAGGGAGGCTGGTGGAAAGTGTGTAATGCTCAGTTTTTATTAACTACTAGTGAAAAAGTAAAACTCAGTTGTTGGTTTGATTGTTTGATTAACTAACAAACTACGAAAATACGAGGTTGTAAACAGTTGGAGAGAACAATGGTTCCTCCAGATTTCAGGTTTTGCAGCTAGATTCAATTATGTGTTTAATCGAAACACTCACATAGACATAAGTGTTTAACTTAATTCATCAATTGTGATAACCAACGACTAAGTACTCCGGTCAATACATAACGGGAGGTTATCGAATGATTATCAATTACAATTACAAACCCTAACCCCATGTCAAATATATCCCAATTACTAGAACTCTCGGGAACTGAATGCTTAGAAATTAAGGTTTAAATAAATGCAATTGTCTACAATCAATAAATCAAATCAAGGTGAAAAGCATCGAATGCTTAGATCACCAAGTTAAAACGATTGTCACAAACACATAAAATTATCCAACTTACAAAACCCTCCACCCGGAGGAAACCATAAAAGTTTAGCCGCTCATGGTGGTTGAATGATCTTCACAGGCTTGATAAATGGTTGAATAAATCATTATCAATCTAATTATTATATTAGAAATAATATTGAAAGATAATAATATTCTCCTTCCCAATGCCTTGTCTTCGAAGATGATGATGTTGTTGACTAAAAGTGATGATGTTGATTCTTGTGATCTTACTGTTAATGTTCAATCAAAACCTTTAATGATGGCCAAAGAAATCGCTCCCAAAGTCAAGGTTGGACGATGTGATGATGATTCCCCTCTCCAAGTGGCGGCTGCCTCTTTTCGATGATGATGTTGTGATGAGATTTTAAGAGCCAAAAAGTGGGATTGATGCTGCCAAAAATCGTTGATGGAATAACCCTCCGATCAAGTTCTCTTTTTTTATTAGGTTAAAAACCTTCTTTTAAACGTCCAATATGTTCACGCCTTTTTTTTTCTTCGGAACCAACCGTAACCTACGGTTTCTCATCCGTAAGTTACGGTTTAAAGTTGCTGTTGGTTTTGTTTTATCTTGACCGTAAGGTACAGTTACAAGCGTAGCCTACGTATTCCTCATGCATTTAAGCTTTCAGTTAAGTATGTGCCGTCAAAGAAGTGATGATGTCTTGTTGGATATGTTGCCTTCTCTCCACGTGATTTATGATCATTCAAATCATAGCCTCCAAATTAAATACTCTTGTATATGTGCAGCCTCTAAAAATGTGATAATTGGTGATGATTATGTTATTGGAAATCCATTCCCCTCCACCTAGAAGTTTGCGTGACTTTTAAGGTTTGTTTCTTTCAAAACCTTTTTTTTTTATAAATAAATAATCATCCCCACAATTAATTCTCCAAGTCTTGATGGTGATAACCCTCCTTGCTTGTTCCGTTTCATGACTGAGCGTTCTAAATGCACCGAATTAAGTGATTTACCTGTAGAACCACAAACACTCGTAGTTAACACATTCAAGGCACATAATCACTTAAAACATAATAAGACACGTATTCTAGCACACTTTAAGGCACGGGTTTCATCATCTCCATCAACAGCAGATGCCACTCAAATGGTCGCTGAAACCACGGAGATTCGCTACAAAGCTCCACACAACTATGTAGGTATACTCACAAAACCTACCGATAACCACACCTTCGACTCCATCCTTGACACCCTTTCTGCGTCAAAGTACAAAACTTTGATAACAGCAGACGCTCCCATTTACCTTGATACCTAGAGAGAGTTCTGGAAAAATGCCACCCTTGAAAAACAAGGAGACATCATCACCGCCATCAACTCCTCGCTACAGGGTAAGAAGGTATAAATCTCTCCAAAATCCATCTCTAAAATCTTTAAACTCGATGATTTGAAAGGAAAACCTCATTTACTAAAGACGAGTTGATAAAGGATTTCATGAACAGGGGCTATGCAGAACAACCGAATAGGGATACCCTACAAAAGGGTTACTTCCCTTCTGCACCCAGACTTTTATTCCACACACTACTCATGTGTGTTTCTAATAAAACAACGTCTTTTAATGAAATACCAACAAAAATCCAATGCCTGGGGTATACAATTTTAAACGATAAAAACTATAATTACTCCCAGGAAATATTTGATGATTTGGTAAAAAAAAACGTTGATAATAAGGCATTTCTGCTCTTTCCAAGATTTCTAAGCTACTATTTTGAACAAAAATTTGTAGAGAAAGATGCAGATTTGCCCAAACAAGGTGTTTGTTTCAAAATAAATTGTTTAACAATTGAAACGTTTTCAAGAATGATGGCACCAATAAAATTAAAAACAAAAATGCCCGAGCAGGTTTTAGAAACTGCCACTGATCCTCAGGCAACCTCTGCTGAGCCCACTGCTCCAGGTGATCAAAGTAGCACACCCACTGCTTTGAAACCCACACCTGCCACCAAAAAGACAAAAAGAAAATCCAGAAAACCCACCAAACCCAAATCAAAGGCATCTCTGGAAGATGAGATCCCAGAGACAATGCCAGTGACAGCACAAAAGTCACCAATAACCACTGCTGCTACTTCCTCACAGCAGTTGGAAGAAAGATCTCAACCGCAGCCTCAAACTCCTCCTGCATCCTCACAAAAGGATCAGGTTGTAACCACAGGGTCTCCACAATATGAAGCTCTAGATCCACTCGGATCTATCTTCCACAGTCCTGATCCCAAGGACATATCTCTTTCAACACCCATACCCTCACCAATCATATTGCCACAATCAATAATACCCCTGTTGCATGCAGTTGATATAGCACAGACACAAACCAGTTCCTCTCTATCACCCATTACTGAGAGTATACATCCACAAGTGACTGGGTCTGATGCTTATACCTCTGCTATCCCAGCAACAGTTGAGGAGGTTACACCCCCTGAGTTACAAGTAACTCTCGGTGGTAGTTCAAGTGGAGCAGCAACTACAACTGATGGGTCAACAGATCCTCAGTTGGACAGTTGTTACATCAATAAGACTCCCTTGAAGGCAATTTCTTCCATGGCAACTTCGGTAACCACTAGTGAGTTAACTTTAACCACTGGTACCATCAAAGGTTTATCGAGTGCTGAAGAAAGAAGTCCCCAGTACCGAGAACAAGGGGCATCAATGGATGACTTTTAGGACTCTGTTCCTAAGTCACACATTGATACAACCACCACTGGTGGGGATTCAGATGATCCTACTAATGTAGGTGATGATTCAAAATATAATGAATTGACGGCCAGAGTTGAAAACTTGGAATCTTCTGTTGCCGAGATAAAAGATATGGTGCAGCAGCTGTTAGAAGCTCAAAAAGCCCAATCAACTGTTCCTCCTGCTCAAGCATCTGCTCCACAAGCATTTGCTGCAAATGAGCTTTGGAATATATTTCAACCCATGCTTGAAAAACAGCAACAAATGGCTGCTCAAAAGCATGCTATTCAAGTACAAATGCTGACCAACATGGTGGAATCCAGGTTCAAAGACACTCAAGCAGATATCAAGGCAATAAAAGCTAGCATACAAAAGACTGCCCAGAGTGAAAAAGTTCCATCTACCATCTTTTTCATGGATACACCCCTGGCAGATAATGCCAAAAAGGGGGAGAAAATAAAAAGAAGGGAATTGAAGATGGGATGTATATTGAACCAGAAGATACATCAGCAGTTACAAAAACAGCTGATACAAAATCTTCAAATCAAACAGCTGATACTTCAGCAGTTACAAAAACTATTGTCAGTAGCCAAACAACTGCCATATCATCAACACAAACACCTCCAACACACACCACATCACCACACACCACCACAACTACTGTTCCACCACCACCACCTGTGTCCACAACACAAAAACCACCATCAAAACCAAAAACTGCCAAACCATCATCACCCCCTGCCAAAAAGCAGAAGACAACAGGTGTCACAACATCTGTTGTAATGGCAACAGTGGTTGAAACACCAGTTGTTTCAACTACTGCTAGTCAACCACTGATCACCACCCAAACAACTGCCACAATAACCCCTGCTCAAAAGCAGAAGACATCTGCTGATACATCAGTAGTTGTAATGACAACAGCAGTTGAGACACCAGTTGTTTCAACAGCTGTTAGTCAACCATCCATCACTGCTCTATCCTTTCCTATATCACAACCTAAGCTCTTTAGCAGAAAAAGAAAGACAATCACTGCCAATGAAGGGATACATGATCCAAATGCTGCAAAGTATCCACTGGAACTTGAAGCCATCAAAAATGAGATGAGGCAGTTTTATACAGAAAAAGATCCCTCAAAAAGAAATTTCTCCTCACTCATAGGCTACATGGCACCAGAAGATATGAATGATTATCTCAAAATAAAGGCAAGGCAAGCTAAAGTAAAAGCTAAGATTGACAGTGAAAATGAGAGTTTAAGCGAAGAGGGCATTGCTAAAAGACTGAAGTTCTATCTTACAAAGGTAAAGCAGATAGAAGAATTTGCACAAGAGCTAGACAAAGAAAAGGCTGCTCAAAAGAAAAGGTTAAGAGAACAATATCTAGCCTACATCATGACAGAAAAGTTCTATCCTGCTGAAGAACAACAGTTTAAAGAATGGCCTTTAGTCGCTTTAAAGCATGAGGCAGAGAGGATTCAAAAGATAAAGAATGATCTTGCAAAGAAGAAAAATGCTCCAAACTGGAGTAAATACAAAAAGCTCATTGCTGACCTCACTGCTGAATATAAAGGAAAGAAAAAGGAGCTAGTGGATGCTAAGATGGACACTGCTGAAGCCATATCAAAATGGTCTAGGCAGCAAACTGATGAAGCCTGTGAGAGGCTAAAGAAAAGGAAGATCACTGTTTCAAGTGCCTCAAAGAAACAAGAACATATGATGAAACTTGAACAGCAGATTGAAAACCTCAGAACCATGTTCAAATCTACTTTTGTGTCAAATCAAAAGGAAGGTAAACAGCTGACTGAGGCAGAGGTCAAAGAAAAGGAAGCAGAGTACTTCAAAGATGCCATCATGAAAATGGGTCTGAAAGAAGATAACTCATCAAAGCTTCAGAACCTTTTTAAGAAGGTGTTAAACAAACCTGCATCACCAGACACTGCAATAGACATGTCAGAAATGGAAAGGGAAGAGCTCATTGAACAAGAAACTGCAGAAGACATAGCTGCAGCAAACAAAGTCATTGAAGAAGCCTTCAAGAGAATGTCTGAGAGCTTGCAAGTGTTTACAAGGCCATCATCTCCCAACTCATCAAAGAATAAATCTCTCCCAAGAAACCCATTAGGCTTAAAAATACTAAAGTGGATATTTGATCAAAAGACCCACGTATTGACCCTGGTCAGAGCCAATGGTGAAGTGAAGTACATATCAAGGAAAGAAGCACTTGGCCTAAGTGTTGAAGATTTGCAGGATCTACTTGAACTTTCACTGTGTAGGGATGAGGATGACCAGAGTGCCAAGGAATTTGAAGCAGAATTTAAGGATCAAGCTAAGGTACTCTTAATGGGTAATAAAGGTCCTGAATAAGGAAGGGTTTTGGCATTATCTGTTCCAGGGGGAGATTGTTGGGATTGAACCCTAACAGAGGAACAGATAATATAAAGCCAAAACCGGATCTCATCAGTGGACTCTCAATAAGCAGTAGTTTACACTTTGCTTTCCCCTTGACAGTGATTACCTATCTACTGATACACTCCAAACATTGCTCAGAAGAACAACTGTTGAGCCAAACACTGATGATACTCTTAAAGACTTCTGAAGACAAACACTGAGCTCTATCTACTGCTGTCTCATAAGTACTGCTGAAGATTCAAGCACTGCTCATTCAAAGACTGATCACCTTGTATACGTTTTACGCGTTACTCGTCGTTATACTATCAAACTATTCAGGCTAACCCTACTCTCAAGCGCTCCCTTCAATCCATCAACCGCTGTGAGTATACTCGAACCCTTTTTGCTTTAGCACTTTTGGGTGTTACATACGTTACTTATCTAAATAACAATCGAACACACTACTCAGTTATTCTAAACGCTAACCGTTCTGCATGTATTACGTGACTAAATGAATGCTTGTTGTTATGTTTACACGTGGAATGCTATCTACCTGCCTTAACGACGATAGTACTATAGTTTAGAGTCAGCACCCGTTCACACGGGGGTTGTTAAGGACCATTACTTGCATGGATTACGGTGGTAATCATGTATTGCGAACTGCCTCGGGCAGTCAACCCACAGTCATTGGTATCGATAGATCCATGTCGATAATTAACATGCTTCGTTTTCCTCTGTGTACGTGTTGGTTATGCGTAAACCATTTCGAACTCTATATGCTATTATCAAACTTGTATGCTCACCTTTACATTATGTGTATTGACTTTATTTTAACGTATGTGACAGGTGTTTAAGATGCTTACTTGCTAGGGAAGCGAGGCTAGAATAAAGCTCTAGAGCCCCCCAACAAATAGTTGTCTGTAGTGGTCAAGCTAGGGGTCTTTAGAAGCAGATAAACAATTGCTGTGTTTTTATATTTAAAATCTGAGTTGTCGGAACAGAGTATTTGACTAGTTGTTATCTGTAATAATTTGTTTTGCTGTTTGGGATACGGTATGGGACGTATTACTTAAACTGAATAGTAATGATAGTTGTTGTGGAAACTTCTGGACAATCTGTTTCGCTCAGTGCCATGCCCTGATGATTCCGCCATCGGTTGGGGTGTGACAGATTGGTATCAGAGCCATAACTATAGGGAATTAGGTTAGACTCGACCTAGTCCGGGTCAATGTCTTAGAGACCTAGACTATAGTTAGGAACCAACGGACCGATTTTATGTGTTACCTATCGCCATTTCCTGCACTATCACTGCACTCGAATTTTCAACCAAAGACAAGTGACGAAGTCGGGATTAGGTGTGATAACCGCAAACTCTCGACTAAGTCGCTTGGTCAATATTGTTTTGTTAAACTTATCAGTGATTTCTTCATTATTTTTCAATAACAAACGAGGAGAATTATACCAAATTAGGAGTGAAATCCATATTTTGATGAATAATCTCCTTTATTTTACTAAAACAAGGAAGAAGTTGCTAAGCTAGGGTAAAACCCTAACCTTGACAACTTGTTTCGAGTTTTATGTATCTCACCAAAGCCACGACGGATGTTGGGATTGAACCCTAACAGAGGAACAGATAATATAAAGCCAAAACCGGATCTCATCAGTGGACTCTCAATAAGCAGTAGTTTACACTTTGCTTTCCCCTTGACAGTGATTACCTATCTACTGATACACTCCAAACATTGCTCAGAAGAACAACTGTTGAGCCAAACACTGATGATACTCTTAAAGACTGCTGAAGACAAACACTGAGCTCTATCTACTGCTGTCTCATAAGTACTGCTGAAGATTCAAGCACTGCTCATTCTGTCACACCCCCAAAATCCACCTGCGGAGTACTACCGCTTGGAGGCCTGACTGACCAGGATCCAGCCACCAATCATATTGAACAAGCATATAAGTAGTTATAAAGTCTAACCAATACAATTGGTGTTCAATCAAAACATAGTTTAAGTTGCAAGCGGAAGCATAAGTCTTAAAATTTAAAACATAAGTTCAATTGTTTTCAAGTTTAACATGGCACGCAGCTATCCATGTCCCACAACGACTCTCCTCCATGCAAGCTCCAGCTAAGTACCTATGGTCCTGCAAAGCATGTAGTAACGAGTCAACAACTAGTTGAGTGAGTTCACGGTTGGGTGTTCGTTTTAAGTTGTTTCGAAAACAATTTCCTTTATCTGGCATCCTTCCATGGGGGTTACCCCATAGTTGAAAACGTGACTTGTTTATTCCCGGTTACTCTGGCATTCCAGCCGTGGGGGCTACCCCGTGTTAGTTATCTGGCATTTCGGCCGTGGGGGCTACCCCATGTATACACTAGACTCGTTACCATATCGACTGCTGACTGTAGTCATGTTTATGTGCCCTGAAACCGTCAATGTCTATCATCATTGACGTGCCCCAGATCCATTAGTTCACGCCCGTCCTCTGCGGCACGGTGTGAGGTTTGTCAGACCTAAATAGCGCTATCTAACTAATGACCCGCTCGCCATTGGCCCGGCGATTAAGTCGATATAAAAAGGAGGGACTTCGTGATAGAGTTTTGGTCTAGTACGAGTTATCTGTCCGTGAGGACGAGGAATTACATTCCTGAGCCATTGCTGTCCTACCCAAGGAGGACGAGGAATCTACGTTCCTTAACCCCATTCCCAACCCAGGGAATCCCATGCTTTGTAGAGGGTGTGAACTCACCTTGGTTTGCTCGGCAGATACACAGAGGAGTCAATCAAGTTGTAAGTGGTCAACTACGTCCTAACATAGATACCATTCAAGTCAGGTTCGTATCCAAGTAGTGCACGTATGTTCTACACGTATACTAGCAAGTAACAATCATGGCATACATATCAAGCATGGCAGTTCAACAACAGTTCGTAACAGGTTCCATAGTAACGTTCCTGTAACAACCAAAGTCTAAGTGTGGCCCAAACAGTTGGACTCGTAATGGCACGCAAGCCCAACACACGCATGCAACAGTAACACAAGAAGTCCACAAGTCTGGCCCATTAACTTAGGCCCGTAACTATGCAAGTCCAACAAGCGTGGTCTCGAGTCGAGACTATGCGGTCTCTAGTCGAGACTGTGCGATCTCGAGTGTAGCTTACAAGGTCTCGAGTCGCAACCGAGGTGGTTTCGGGTTATGCGTGTATTGGTCTCGAGTCGCAACCGGACTCGCAAGCATGGTCTCGGGTCATGATGTTTGTGTGATGGTCATGTGTGATCTCGAGTCGAGACTAGGGATTCTCGACTCGCAACCTGTGTCGCAATATGTGTTCTCGAGTTGTCATGGTCATGGTCTCGAGTCGGAACCAGGGGTCTCGACTGGACACCTGCTGATTTTTGCACAGTTGTACTATCCAATAGAATTTCAATATCATGCAACATTATGTACTATCCACTTAAACATGTTTTGTTGTCTAACAATTACCCAAAATGGATCAAACATTGCAATTTCAAATATCCAAATCATATTCAACAAGTTCTTCACATATTCGTCATGTTCATCAAATATTCATAATACAAACAACCCTTATTCAAACAAAATTATGAACAACAACTCATCAACACTTAATCATATAACCGGATCTTTGTTCTTGATTACTAGCATGCACCCTATTATGTCAACATGATGAATCATCCTAATCGTGAACCTACCATAGCCGATTACAAGCATTCGGTTTCTATTCACCAATCAATCCAACTTGTATTAACACCCAAACCCTTTGGATCCAAACCCAAGTAAGGCCGATAACACTCATTCATAGTCAAGCATATATTACACACCTTAACATAACAATGCATTATCTTATAATCATCATCAACATAACATGGAAACTTATGAACCGATTACTTGAACACTAACTCATCATGTCTTGCTTACAATTTAATGTAAAAATCATATAAATCAAGACACCATTTGACAAAACAACAAATCATAACTCACTAACCGGTTGATGAGGTGTGTGTGAAGGAAAGTTGGTTTGTTGTCCGAAAGTTTCTGAGTGAAGAACACAAGCGAATCCGAGAGCTTGGCTCGATCCTTGAATCCGGCACAAGAGAGGAGGGTGGTGTTGCTAGGGTTTTAGTGAGAGAGAAAGTAGGAGAGTGTGTGTGAGAGTGAGTGTGTTGTCCAAAGAAATGGCAATGTTGGTTATCACCAAGGGTTATATACTAGTTCAAGTTGATGCACCCTAAATGGGTTTCGGATGAGGTGCACGGCCCAACCGGCCCATATGTTGCACTGTTCACTCGAGACCACATGGTCTCGAGTCGTGTCCTTGGTTCTCGGCTCACTTATACACATATATATATATATATATATATATACAAGCACACACATAATCACATAAGGTTCCTTATATCACTAGAATAACAAGTTAATTAGTCACAAAGTGTTTCAAGCAAGTTACATCAAGGTACAACGAAAGGTTCTAAATTTCGAGTTGTCACATCATCCCCAAGTTGAAAGAAATTTCGTCCCGAAATTTGGTGGCACTCACTGAGGAAGCTAGTTAAGTTGTATGGTTTTCCCGGTTATCCTGGGGTGTCACATCCTCCCCCTGTTGATCTGGAATTTCGTCCCGAAATTCCGTAGCTTCAGCCTCAGTAGTGGTCGTACTGTTTGCGAACAGTTGTGGATACTTTTGTTTCATCTGATCTTCGCGCTCCCAGGTGAACTCTGGGCCGCGACGTGAGTTCCAACGAACTCGAACGAGAGGTATTCTAGTTCTCTTGAGGACCTTAACATCCTGGTCCGTGATTTCAACCGGTTCCTCGACGAATCGTAACTGCTCGTCGATAGTGAGTTCCTTCAGAGGAACTATGTGGGTCTCATCTGACAGACACTTCTTCAGATTCGACACGTGAAAAACGTTGTGAACTGCACCGAGTTCTGCTGGTAGGTTTAGTCTGTAGGCCACCCTGCCTATTTTCTCAATGATTTCGAAAGGTCCAACGTATCGTGGGTTAAGTTTGCCTCGTTTACCAAAACGAACCACACCCTTCCAGGGTGAAACTTTGAGTAGTACCCGCTCCCCAACCTGGAGCTCAAGTGGTTTCCTGCCCTTATCGGCGTAGGCCTTCTGGCGGTCTCGAGCGGCCGCCATGCGTTGTCGTATTTGAGCAATCCGTTCAGTAGTGTCTACCACATGTTCCGGACCAGTGATTTGACTATCCCCCACCTCTGCCCAACAAAGAGGTGACCGGCATTTACGTCCGTACAATGCCTCAAACGGAGCAGCTTTAATGCTGGTGTGGTAGCTGTTATTGTACGAGAATTCCACAAGTGGCAGATGCTTTTCCCAGCTGTTGCCAAAGTCGATGACACATGCACGAAGCATGTCTTCTAAGGTCTGAATAGTGCGCTCGGACTGCCTGTCCGTCTGAGGGTGATATGTTGTGCTCATATCTAAACGTGAGCCAAAGGACTTGTGCATGGCTTGCCACAGCTCTGAAGTAAAACGTGCATCTCGATCGGAGATGATAGAGGTGGGCACCCCGTGCCTCGAAACAACTTCCTTGAGGTATATCTCCGCTAGAGTGAAGAATTTATCCGTTTCCTTAATCGCCAAGAAGTGTGCGGATTTTGTGAGTCGATCCACGATCACCCAAATAGTATCGTTTCCGCGCTGAGATCTAGGTAGGCAAGTAATGAAATCCATGGAAATTTGCTCCCATTTCCATTGTGGTATCTCTGGTTGTTGGAGTAGGCCTGAGGGTTTCTGATATTCTGTCTTGACTCGCGCACAAGTCAAACACTTGCTAACGTAAGTTGCTATGTGAGCCTTCATGCTAGGCCACCAATACGTAGTTTTAATATCGTGGTACATCTTATCCGAACCAGGGTGTACCGAGTAGCGAGATTTGTGTGCTTCATCCATCACAAGCTCTCGTAGGTTGCCATAGAGTAGGACCCAAATGCGTCCTGTTACGTAGTAAGCACCGTCTTCCTTCTGTTCTAAGCGTTGTCTTGACCCGCGTAGGGCTTCAGCCCTGACGTTTTCTGGTTTCAGTGCTTCCACCTGAGCAGCTCGTATTTGAGAAGGGAGACTAGAATGTATAGTGAGTTGTAAAGCTCTCACGCGCTTAGGCGCAGTGTCCTTTCGACTGAGGGCGTCAGCCACAACATTGGCCTTGCCCGGGTGATACCTGATGGAGCACTCGTAGTCATTCAGTAACTCGACCTATCGTCATTGCCGCATATTTAGTTCTTTCTGTTTGAATATGTGCTCTAGGCTCCTGTGGTTGGTGTAGATGGCGCACTTGGTACCATACAGGTAATGTCGCCATAACTTAAGTGCGAAAACAACAGCTCCCAACTCTAAATCGTGTGTAGTGTAGTTCTTCTCGTGAACTTTGAGTTGTCGTGAGGCGTAGGCTATAACTTTATCTCGTTGCATCAATACACAACCAAGACCTTGAATTGATGCATCACAGTAAACCACAAAATTGTCTGTGCCCTCTGGCAGTGAAAGGATAGGTGCACTACAAAGTCTATCCTTTAGATGTTGAAAGGCTAACTCCTGTGCATTTCCCCAACGATAAACGACGCCTTTCTGTGTTAGCGAGGTGAGAGGCTGTGCGATCTTAGAAAAATCCTTAATGAATCTCCTGTAGTAACCTGCCAATCCCAAGAATTGGCGAATTTCCTTTGGTGTGCGAGGTGCAGGCCAGTTCTTAATAGAGTCTACCTTGGATGGATCAACGTGAATCCCATCCTTGTTTACCACGTGGCCTAGGAAATGGACCTCACGAAGCCAGAAGTCGCATTTCGAGAACTTTGCGTAAAGCTGTTCTGTTCGAAGGAGTTCCAGAATAAGTCGTAGATGCTGCTCGTGTTCCTCCTGACTCTTAGAATAGATCAGGATGTCGTCGATGAAGACTATAACGAACTTATCCAGATAAGGCTTGCACACTCGGTTCATCAAGTCCATGAAAACTGCAGGCGCGTTTGTCAGCCCAAACGGCATGACTAAAAACTCATAGTGCCCATAACGAGTTCTAAAGGCTGTCTTAGAGACATCCTCTTCTCGAACTCTCAGCTGGTGATATCCCGATCTCAGATCGATCTTTGAATAGTAGCTCGACCCCTGCAACTGATCGAACAAGTCGTCAATACGTGGTAGAGGATAACGGTTCTTCACAGTCACCTTGTTGAGTTCACGATAGTCGATACACATTCTGAAGGTACCGTCCTTCTTTTTCACAAATAGTACTGGAGCTCCCCAGGGCGATGAGCTAGGACGAATAAAACCCTTATCCAAGAGTTCTTGTAGTTGTGTAGAGAGTTCTTCCAACTCAGATGGAGCTAAACGATAAGGTGCACGAGCTATAGGCGCAGCTCCAGGAGCTAGTTCAATCTGAAACTCGACTTGGCGATGGGGTGGAAGACCAGGTAATTCCTCAGGGAATACCTCAGGATAGTCACATACAACCGGAAAATCTTCTAGCTTCCTCTCTTTTTCCGAGGTGTCAGTAACGAGAGCCAAAACCGCAGTGTGGCCCTTTTGCAAGCACTTCTGGGCCTTAAGGAGAGAGATGACGTTTTCAACAGCACTTCTCTTGTCGCCACGAATCATGAGTGGTTCACTACCGGAACCAGGAATACGAACGATCTTCTCGTTGCAAAGAATTTCTGCTCGGTGTTGGGATAACCAATCCATCCCAATGACAACGTCGAAACTACCCAAGACGACAGGAATAAGGTCAATAGAGAAGGTCTGGTTGGCGAGAATAAGTTCGCAACCTTTGACTACGTGTGAGGCCTCCAAACTCTTACCATTAGCTAGCTCTACGGTGTGCTTGTTGTTCAAGGGTGTTGGAACACGCTTAAGCATTTGACTAACTTCTAGTGACACATAGCTAGTATCGGCACCCGAATCAAATAAAACTGTAACATAAAAGTCGTCGAGAAGGAACTTACCCGTCACCACGTTGGGGTCATTCCTTGCTTCACCTTGGCCAATCACGAACACTCGCCCCCTGGCACCATTGTTGTTGTTGTGGTTCCCATTGTTGCCGTTCCCCTGATTGTTGTTGTTGTTCTGGTTCTGGTTCAGTTGGGGACAATCTTTCTTGAAGTGGCCTTCAGCTCCACACTAAAAGCACCCTTTGTTGTTACCCTGTTGCTGCCGCTGATTCTGTTGAGTTTGCTGACGATTCTGATTGGCGGGGTATAAGCTCCTGCAATCCTTTGCAGCATGACCAGGCTTGTTGCACCGATGACAGTTGCCCCTGGTGCATGGCCCACTGTGGTGTAGGTTGCAGCGATTGCATTTGGGGTGATTCCCCTTGTACCCACCATGACTTTGACCACCAGACGATTGCTGACTGGGGCTCTTGTGGTCGTCAGTCTTTCTCTGCTGAGACTGAGATTGCACAGAAGTTGAACCCTTGCTTGAAGTTCCATCCCATTTCCGTTTGTTGTCACTAGAGGAACCAGAAGTAACTGCAGCACCTATGCGCTTTGGTAACTTGTTCTGCTCCACCGCCTGATCGGTAAGTCGGTGAGCCAACTGAACGACCTGCTGGATAGTGGCCAGGTTTGCTGAAGTCACATGACTTTGGATTTCTGGCACCAAGCCCTTGAGATAGAGTTCAATTCGCTTATATGGAGGGTCCACCATAGTAGGACACAATAAAGCAAGCTCATGCGATCTCTTAGTATACGCCTCAATCTCTGACCCCGTCATCTTGAGGTTGTAGAACTCGTCTTCCAACTTATGGATGTCATCGCGACTGCAGTATTCCTCCCTGATCATTTCCTTGAAAGTTTCCCATGGGGTGGCGTTGGCAGCAACCAACCCCAGCATTTATACTTGAGCGTTCCACCACGTGAGGGCTAAACCCTCGAGAGTACCGGTAGCATACTTCACCCTGCGCGCTTCAGGGCATTCACACATTTTGAAGACAGATTCTAGTTTCTCAAACCAGTGGAGGAGACCTACTGCTCCTTCAGTTCCGCTAAAATTAGTCGGTCGGCAGTCCATAAAGGTCTTAAAGGTGCACACCGGTGGCTGAGCATGTTGACCTAAGGTAGGTGAAAGAAAGACAGAGTTTAACACAAAGGTTGGTTCACGAGAGTAGGATTCTAAAGATCCTAGGATGAGTTCAGACTGCAGGATGTACCTCCTGCGTATGCAGCTGCAAGTGCTGCGGCAACTCGTTCGTTAATCAGAGCCGTCAACTGGGCTTACGTCATGTTAACGCGTCCACTCATGATCTTCATACAAGAGGGAAACATGAGTGAGAGAGGTTCGCGAAAGTACGATGGTAGGATAGAGTAAGCACGCACGTGTTCAAGCAACAGTAGTTATACTAATCAAGCATACCATGGGCAATGTACTATGTAACTAACAAGTAGGCAATATACACAGATCATATCACCTAGGATGTCGAGCCTTGCATGTGGAGTGAAGCGTCGTTGTGGACCGTTGAGCACTATACCGGTTATAGTCTGGTTTTAACAAAAACGTTTCTCCTTTATTAAAACCTAGTTCACTATAACCAATGGCTCTGATACCAATCTGTCACACCCCCAAAATCCACCTACGGAGTACTACCGCTTGGAGGCGTGACTGACCAGGATCCAGCCACCAATCATATTGAACAAGCATATAAGTAGTTATAAAGTCTAACCAATACAATTGGTGTTCAATCAAAACATAGTTTAAGTTGCAAGCGGAAGCATAAGTCTTAAAATTTAAAACATAAGTTCAATTGTTTTCAAGTTTAACATGGCACGCAGCTATCCATGTCCCACAACGACTCTCCTCCATGCAAGCTCCAGCTAAGTACCTATGGTCCTGCAAAGCATGTAGTAACGAGTCAACAACTAGTTGAGTGAGTTCACGGTTGGGTGTTCGTTTTAAGTTGTTTCGAAAACAATTTCCTTTATCTGGCATCCTGCCGTGGGGGTTACCCCATAGTTGAAAACGTGACTTGTTTATTCCCGGTTACTCTGGCATTCCAGCCGTGGGGGCTACCCCGTGTTAGTTATCTGGCATTTCGGCCGTGGGGCTACCCCATGTATACACTAGACTCGTTACCATATCGACTGCTGACTGTAGTCATGTTTATGTGCCCTGAAACTGTCAATGTCTATCATCATTGACATGCCCCAGATCCATTAGTTCACGCCCGTCCTCTGCGGCACGGTGTGAGGTTTGTCAGACCTAAATAGCGCTATCTAACTAATAACCCGCTCGCCATTGGCCCGGCGATTAAGTCGATATAAAAGGAGGGACTTCATGATAGAGTTTTGGTCTAGTACGAGTTATCTGTCCGTGAGGACGAGGAATTACATTCCTGAGCCATTGCTGTCCTACCCAAGGAGGACGAGGAATCTACGTTCCTTAATCCCATTCCCAACCCAGGGAATCCCATGCTTTGTAGAGGGTGTGAACTCACCTTGGTTTGCTCGGCAGATACACAGAGGAGTCAATCAAGTTGTAAGTGGTCAACTACGTCCTAACATAGATACCATTCAAGTCAGGTTCGTATCCAAGTAGTGCACGTATGTTCTACACGTATACTAGCAAGTAACAAACATGGCATACATATCAAGCATGGCAGTTCAACAACAGTTCGTAACAGGTTCCATAGTAACGTTCCTGTAACAACCAAAGTCTAAGTGTGGCCCAAACAGTTGGACTCGTAATGGCACGCAAGCCCAACACACGCATGCAACAGTAACACAAGAAGTCCACAAGTCTGGCCCATTAACTTAGGCCCGTAACTATGCAAGTCCAACAAGCGTGGTCTCGAGTCGAGACTGTGCGGTCTCTAGTCGAGACTGTGCGATCTCGAGTGTAGCTTACAAGGTCTCGAGTCGCAACCGAGGTGGTTTCGGGTTATGCGTGTATTGGTCTCGAGTCGCAACCGGACTCGCAAGCATGGTCTCGGGTCATGATGTTTGTGTGATGGTCATGTGTGATCTCGAGTCGAGACTAGGGATTCTCGACTCGCAACCTGTGTCGCAATATGTGTTCTCGAGTTGTCATGGTCATGGTCTCGAGTCGGAACCAGGGGTCTCGACTGGACACCTGCTGATTTTTGCACAGTTGTACTATCCAATAGAATTTCAATATCATGCAACATTATGTACTATCCACTTAAACATGTTTTGTTGTCTAACAATTACCCAAAATGGATCAAACATTGCAATTTCAAATATCCAAATCATATTCAACAAGTTCTTCACATATTCATCATGTTCATCAAATATTCATAATACAAACAACCCTTATTCAAACAAAATTATAAACAACAACTCATCAACACTTAATCATATAACCGGATCTTTGTTCTTGATTACTAGCATGCACCCTATTATGTCAACATGATGAATCATCCTAATCGTGAACCTACCATAGCCGATTACAAGCATTCGGTTTCTATTCACCAATCAATCCAACTTGTATTAACACCCAAACCCTTTGGATCCGAACCCAAGTAAGGCCGATAACACTCATTCATAGTCAAGCATATATTACACACCTTAACATAACAATGCATTATCTTATAATCATCATCAACATAACATGGAAACTTATGAACCGATTACTTGAACACTAACTCATCATGTCTTGCTTACAATTTAATGTAAAAATCATATAAATCAAGACACCATTTGACAAAACAACAAATCATAACTCACTAACCGGTTGATGAGGTGTGTGTGAAGGAAAGTTGGTTTGTTGTCCGAAAGTTTCCGAGTGAAGAACACAAGCGAATCCGAGAGCTTGGCTCGATCCTTGAATCCGGCACAAGAGAGGAGGGTGGTGTTGCTAGGGTTTTAGTGAGAGAGAAAGTAGGAGAGTGTGTGTGAGAGTGAGTGTGTTGTCCAAAGAAATGGCAATGTTGGTTATCACCAAGGGTTATATACTAGTTCAAGTTGATGCACCCTAAATGGGTTTCGGATGAGGTGCACGGCCCAACCGGCCCATATGTTGCACTGTTCACTCGAGACCACATGGTCTCGAGTCGTGTCCTTGGTTCTCGGCTCACTTATACACATATATATATATATATATATATACAAGCACACACATAATCACATAAGGTTCACTTATATCACTAGAATAACAAGTTAATTAGTCACAAAGTGTTTCAAGCAAGTTACATCAAGGTACAACGAAAGGTTCTAAATTTTGAGTTGTCACATCATCCCCAAGTTGAAAGAAATTTCGTCCCGAAATTTGGTGGCACTCACTGAGGAAGCTAGTTAAGTTGTATGGTTTTCCCGGTTATCCTGGGGTGTCACACATTCAAAGACTGATCACCTTTTGAAGAAAGCACTGATGTTCAAGTAATCAGTACTTAGGCTATAACAGTGGAACGTGAACAGTGTTAGACTTGTTTTGTATTGCATTATCAATCAGTTGTTTAGACATCAGTAGTTTGTATAGGTCAGTGTTTATAGTTTGTTAGGTCGTTAGATGTCACTATCATGGTGACGTCAGCTGAGGTACATCAGTAGTTTGGTTTGCTTATAAATATGACAGTATTCTGTACTGTCATACTTGATTCGTTTTGAGCGAGTTGTCCTCCTCAATTCAATCCTTTCATCTTGTGCAACCAACTCTGGAGTATCAGGCTGAGGGGGAGTTTAGTTTGTAAGCTTGCACTGTAATCTTTTGCTTTTATGTAATCTTTTGACTTAATATGAAAAAGCAATTGTTTATCAAAACTATATTCTCCTTTGATTGTGTTTACAAAGTTTGCTACTCATTTCCGCTGCACTTATATCATTTCATATGTTTTGATTATTCATTTTATGCAAACAAACACAATCATGACAGTCTCGGATCCTAACAATGGACTCCAACGACCTGAACTCACGAGTATGACCTAGGGAAAGTGTGCTGAATGCCCAAGAATCGAGGCAGAAACATGATCCTGAAAGTCGGAATGTGACGACAAGTCCATTGAGAATAGTCAAATCGCTTTTGGTAGTCGATGTCAAATAGCCACAGACAATCTATTTCCCGATTTTATGTGTTTCGATTCTGAGCCCGCAACTGCCGACTCTGATAATTCGTTGATTTTACGTGTTTTTATGTGTATTTATCTGCTTACGTGTTTAAATTTCTTGGGAATTATTCGATTTTTGCTATCACTTCGATCGACACACACGACTCGCATTGCTTTTCTATCTCAAGACGGTAACAAGTCGCTGCAAATCTAGACGATATTATGATATGCGCTTATACTATACACGACATGCTATACGATTATACTATACTACCCGATATGTTATTCGCGATCACTACATTCGAACGACACGCGAGCTTTAAATGATAGGTTTCTGTATTCTGACTGCCTCTGTGATTAAATGCATACGTGTTTGAGTGCTTATGTGATTCTGTGCTCTAGGTGCTTCTGTGTTTCTGTAATTACGTGAATCTGTGATTTTTATGCCTACGTGTTTGTGTGATTCGTGCCTTATCGTGTTCCTGAGCTTTAGTTAGAACTAGACGTGTGAGGTCAGATTCGATCATGTTGTGTTGAGTCCTGTGACGATGTCTGTTGCAGACAATGTCGTCTGGATCCCGACACCATCTTACTCGCCAAGAAAAGAGAGACAAGCGTCTTGCTGCTATCATCGCCAAGCAAGTGGCAAAAGCTGTAAGCGAGGTGTATGAGAACGTCAGCAAATCGTCTGAGGAGTCGAGAACCGAAGCTCCTAAAGATGCCACCAAGACTGTTTTCAGCTTCAAACAGTTCAAGGCATGTGGACCAAAAGAATTCACCGGAGAAGATGGCCCTACCGTCATGTTTCAATGGTTTAATTCGGTCGAAGTCACTCTGCGCCAAAGCGGCTGTCCGGAAAATCTCCATACCCTAAATGCGACCAGCATCTTCCAGTCCCGAGCTCTAGACTGGTGGACGGCCGAACGAAACAAACGCGGGAATGATGCAGCTTATGAGCTGACTTGGGAAGAGCTGAAAGCCATTATGATGGATGAATTCTGCCCTCCCTATGAATGCCAAAAGCTGGAGGACGAGTTTTGGAACATCAAGCAGAAGGACGGAGACAACGCTGCCTTAACTGCTCGCTTCAAGCAGCTTAGCATTATCTGTCCCGACCAAGTCAAGACGCCAGACATGGCCATCAAGAAGTACATTCGAGCTCTACCCGATTGCGTTGTCGACTTTGTTCACGCCACCAAGACATCATCAATTGAGGAGACTTACTTGCTTGCCGCCGAGATCAACGACAAGCGGGTAAAATCTGGTTTCTGGGATAAGCCCTCCAAGTCTCTGCATCAAGCTACAACTGCACCAACCGCCGACTCCACTGCTCAACCATCCAAGTCATCACGTCGCAAGAAGAAGCACAACAACAACAGCTCCAGCAACAAGAACTGTGTTGTCACAACCACTGCTGCTCCTCTGCAACCCGTACCGGCTCAGCAGCAGTCTCACCATCGACCAGCACCAGTTACTCAAGCGCCGCTAGCAAAGCGTGCTTACACAGGTCCCCACCCGCTCTGCCCGACATGCTCATATCATCATCATCATCCGGTGGGACTCGCCTGTCGTTTCTGCGCTCATTGCAATCTTTACGATCATTTCACTACGAATTGTCGCTATGGTCCCCGTAACACTGCAACTCCTGCCACTGCTCATCAAGCTCTACTCCCAGCCCCTCAAGGCCAACCCGCAGCCCAAGCGCCCGCGGTCAACGCTCAAGTCTGCTTTGCATGTGGAGACCCTAACCACTTTGCAAACATGTGCCCTAATAGGGTAGTGAAGCTAGAGCCCCAGCAGCAGCAGCAGCAGCCTCAGCAGCAGCAACAAGCAGCACGTGCCAGAACCTTCAATATCAATGCTCCTCAAGCCCAGGCTGACAACAACGTGGTTAATGGTACGTTCCTTGTGAATGGTATTTATGCATCATGTTTGTTTGATACTGGAGCCGATAACTGCTTTGTGTCGTTTGAATTCGAGAAGCTTCTTAGTCGTAAACGCTCTTATCTCCCCTCATCATTCGAAGTCAAAGTCGCTACTGGAAGAACTGTCGCCATTAACTCTGCTCTCCGTGATTGTACTCTCGAGCTCAACAATCACATCTTCCCAATCGACCTTATTCCAATGCAGCTCGGAAGTTTCGACGTCATAGTAGGCATGGACTTTCTTCGCGAAAACCATGCTGAAGTTGTGTGCTTTGATAAAATGATTCGATTCTCGCTCGCAAATGGTGTTTATTATGTGTGTACGGTGAAACTGTTTCGAAAGGTCTTAAGCTCACGTCATGTATCCAAGCTAACAAGTATCTCCGCAAAGAATACAGAGCGTTCTTTGCCAACATTGTAGTAGCGGAGAAGGAAAAGAAAAATAAGGCCGAAGTTAAAAAAGTTCCAGTGGTCCGTGAATTTCCTCAGGTGTTCCCTGATGATCTTCCTGGACTACCGCCAAGTCGTGATATCGACCTCATTCCTGGAGCTAACCCTGTTGCCAAAGCCCCTGACGGGTGGTCCGTAGGACAACCCTTAAGGCCTTTAAATAGACTAAAATACCATACTTTATCCGGTTAATAGCTTGAATTTGGTAATCAGAAGATGTTTGATGTTACAGGTGTTAAATAGTTTAAAATGCGGGTTTTATGGAGCTTGGATGGATGCTAGAAGTTGGCGGTGTTGGGATTGAAGAAATGGTGAATTAAATGAAGGAAACAAGGAAAAACTAATACTCAGCGCCGTAACCCACGGCACTTGACCGTAGGTTACGGCCCCAACCTTTTCAAAAAGCCTTCTTCGTAAGACAGAAGCCACCCGCCGTAAGGGAAAGCTGCCCGCCGTAACCTACGGCCCTCTGCCGTAGGTTACGCCACCGACTGATCCAATTTTGTAACTTATGCATTAAATTGTCATTTCATGGGTTTTTATGGTGGCTCATCATATGTTTTCGGTTACCACTTGTCTTGGGGACGAATTGGGAGCAACTTTTGGAGACTTAGGCTTGAAGAACACTTGTTTAATCATTAGTTTTTGTGCTTTGATCTTTATGAACGATAGAACTTTTGATATGATGTTGCTTCAAGCCATGAGTGGCTAAACACTTGATGATTGTCCTGGATTGAAGGTTTGGTTGAGACATTTCATGTTTGATTTTTCTAATTTCTAGAATAACAATCTTTATCTTTATGATTTATTGTTATGATGTGTGATTGTTTTTTAGTAACTTGTTGATTCTTATGTTGAACTAATTAGAAACCATACGTTCTTGGTGCCGTTGGCAATCGAGATATCATGGGTATAGTTAGGCTTGGGTAAGGGTTGATTGATCATCGGGTAACAACCTCACGTTCTAGGAATCTGAGTACTTAGTTCCCTTTCATCACTGCAAGTAATCACACATGAGCTATGTCTATGTAGTTCTTTCTAGTGAAATGATAATATGAATGTCGAAACAAACCGGAAATCTAGGATGGTCATTTGTTTCTAATTTGCTTACAACCAAAACTTTTCTTTTACAATTCAATTAGTTAAATTTAGTTTTAAAACCAATCCAATCAAATCAACTCTTGAATTTTACTTTCATTATATTTAGTTTAACTTGGTTAATTTAGACACACTTTTAAATAACACATATTCCACAAACTCCCTGTGTTCGATACCCACTTACCGCTAGCTAATTAGTTGTATTTGGATTAAATTTGATTGTGACCACGACATCACGTCAAATTTTGGCGCCGTTGCCGGGGAGTAGTGTGCAACGTGTGTTATTTTCGTTCTTTTTAAGTTTGTTATTTTTCTAGTTTATGTTGGGTGTGTTAGTGTGCAGGTATTTACAGGTGCATGCGTACTAGAAGCTCTCACAAGCTTTCACCATTGGCATTTGATCCGGAAATTGAACGAACTTTTCGAGCAAACAGAATTTTGTTAAGGGAAAACACAATTAGCGGTTCACCAACAACACCAATCACACCGGTTACACCACTTCGATACATGGATCCACCACCACCACCACCCACTACGGGTGAACCTACTCCACCATTTATACCAACATCCACCCAACCTTCACCATATACCACCATTCCAACAAATACCACCGAAGCTACCTTAATTCAAAATGTTACACCAACCAACACCACACAACCCATTACCACTCAAGAAGAACCAACCATTACTTTTAACCCTGCTACTACTATTCCACCATTGTCCCATTTCTTTCCGGGTGCAGGTCAATCATATTCGAATTATACCATAGCACCAAACTCGACCATTGTCCATGCTTCATCGTTTCGACCATCAAACCAGTCGGGTTTTCAATACTCGACTCTTCCATTTGGGCAGTCTTCGGGAATTCAAGGAGATGGTTATGATGAGGGATATGAGGAATTTGAGGGTTATGATGAAGATGGGTATGCTTATGGAGGTGATGGAGATCAAGGGGAATTTGGCTATGTGCAAGGCCAACCGCAAGGAATGCCAAGTGTTGGTGGAGTACAACAACAACAACAACAACAACTTATACCACAACACATTAGGCCAAGGCCACAAGGGCCACATGTGCAACATCCTATACCATTGCAACAAGTTCGGCCACAAAATGCACAACCTCAACTTCAAAGGCCAATTCAACAACCACCGATGCCACAACAACAATTTCAACAACCAATTGCACCACAAGGGCATATACCAAGACCAATGGGTCCTATTCGTCCAAGGGGCCGGTTTGGTGTACCAAGAAGGCATCTTAGAGAACATGCGAGGGGTATTGAAGCGCATTTTAGGCTGGTGATTACTCATAATCCTTCACCGGTGGTTATTCCTCACAACAACCAAGGAAGAACTTTTGAAGTAAGAACAAATTCCTTGCAAAGTTTGCCGAAATATAAGGGTCTAGCAACGGAGGAACCCTATTTCCATTTGGAGGCCTATGACTCAATTTGCAATACTCTTGGGAGTCAAGGTTTTTCGGCCGATGATGTCAAGTTGGTCTTGTTTCAATTTTCGTTGGAAGATAAGGCAAAGAAGTGGTTCTACACTTTGCCTTCAGCATCTATTTACACTTGGGCGGAAATGCAACAGATTTTTCTAGATGAATTCTACACTGCCCAAAAGACCAATGATGCAAGATAGGGGTTAAGGAGTTTCCAACAACAACAAGGAGAAATGTTTCATGAAGCCTTTGAGCGTTTTAATATGATGATAAAAAATTGCCCGCATCATGGAATTGAACTTTGGGAGTTGATGAATGCTTTCCATGAGGGGTTGTGTGCCGAAGATGCGCGTGATTTAATGTCCATCACAAATGGGACTTTTGGCACAAACTATGAGCATGACGATTAGGAGTTCTTGGAGCAAATGGCCATTACATCAAAGAGAAAAGCTCAAGCATCAAGGAGAGCACGACCGGCCATTACCCGAAAATAAGTGCATGCGGTTGATGATGGTAATGTACAAACTTCTAATCAAATTTATGATGTTTGTGCTATTTGCAATGAAATAGGTCATGCGGCTGAAAATTTCCAAGGAGGTGATGGGCAATACGAAGAGGTTCATGCTGTGCAAGGTCAAGGAGGGGGTGGTAGAAATTACAACAATATGAATTCTAACACTTACCACCCCGGGTTGAGGAACCACCCAAACTTTCGTTATGGGAACCCTTCAAATCAAGTTAACCCGAATTTCCAAGGAAACCAAGGATTTCAAAGGCAATATCAAACGGTTTAAAGCTCTTCGGGTGGAAATGAAGTAATGGAGATGTTGAAGGCGATGCAAGTGGAAATGCAACGAATGAATCAACGTGATGAGGTTCGGATGCAAAAGGACGAGGCCCGTGATAAAGCTATTCAAACTTTGACTACTCAAATGGGTCAACTTGCGAGTGAAGTGGTGATTTTGAAGAAAGCAAAAGGCCAGCTACTAAGTGATACGGTGACAAATCCCAAGAACATAAAAGGCGTTAATATCAATGTGGTAAGCACCGTTCCTAGTACCGAACTTAATGAAAAATGTCTAACCTCTTCGTGTCAAATAAATACAGGTATAGAGAAGGATGCCGATGGTGAGAATGATAAAGAACATGGAGCACCAATCGTGCCTATCCGTGTGGGAAAATTAAAAATCCCTCACGCATTGTTGGACTACGGGGCAAGCATGAGTGTGCTACCAGGCGATTTATATGATATGTATGACTTTGGTCCGCTTCAAGATATAGACACCATGGTAAGCTTGGCGGATGAAAGTTGGAGGCGTCCACGGGGAATGGTTCGGAATGTTAAGATTCAGTTGGGAGAGTTTGAATACCTGGTGGATTTTCTAGTTCTAGACTATGCTTCTACCAAAATGGCAGCACAACAAAGGGTAATCTTAGGTAGACCTTTTCTATACACAGCAAATGCTCAAATTAATTGTAGAGACGGGATTATTACCATGACCGAAAAGAAGCGTAAGATGTCCTTTGGTTTTCAAACTAAAGTGATTAGTTATGAGTCCATTAAGGGGAAGGGTGGTGAGTCTAGTGATTGTATGAAAAATGTGTTTCAAAGAATGAGAAAAAAGCACCCACCGGACCGTGAAGAAAAACGTATGGGTATAAGCAGGAGTGTATTTGATTACCCACCGAGTCGAAACGAGACGGATGCATTTTGCTCAATGGCACAATGTAGTGATGGAAGTTGCAGTAACCGATTCTTTGAGCCACCATAAATGGGGGTGGCACGGTCTGGCTGAAGACTCGAAACTTAGCGCTACTCGGGAGGCAACCCGAGGTTTTATATTGATCTTGCTGTTTTTATCTTTCTATGTTTCAGAGCCATGGCGACATTCAAGTGTGGGGAAGATGTACGGATATTTGGGTAAAAGTGGTGATAGGAAGTCGGATTATCTACAACATCTGTTGTGGCAAACTTCACCAGGTCAATGTACTCTTTCCTTAGCCTTGTTGTGTATTTTAGCTTTGAAATATTGGTAGTTAGTTTGTTTGATTTTGTTAAAAAAAATACAAAAAGAAATTTGGGGTTTGAGTTTATAAGCTTTTAGTTGGTGTTTAAGAATTTATGCGATCAAAGTCTCTCAAAACCATACATTGGGGTCAATGTATCCCAAGTGTGGGGATGGGGAGAAATTTTGAGATTTTTGAAATTTTTTAAATCAAGCAAAACATGAAAAATTTGAACACCTTAGTCTAACCCCAGATGATGCACCGGCAACCCTTAATACCCTTTTGTTCTTGGTGAGAGTTGAAGCCACACTTGTACATAAATAAAATTTATCTTTGATGAGAGTGGCAACAGGCGGGGGTGCATTAGAACTTGTGCTTGAATGTGGTTTGAGTCCTTAGTTGGACGTGAATGTGAAAAGGATAAGGGCATTTAGGTAGCCTCGTCTTTAGTGTGTGTGAGTGTGGGATTTGGGGGGTTGGACCTCATAAATTATATATATGAGCATGGTTGTGAGAGGGGCGGGGGTTTGGACATTTAGTTGCCCAATTTTGTGCCTACAAGCCTATCGTTTGTTACCCCTAGTTAGTTACCTAAAAATTTACCCGATTTGACCCGGTCTTATAGTATTAGTGGTTGTTTAGTAGTTTGTGATTTAGTTTGTTTAAAAAAAAAAGAAAAAAAGAAAAGAAGAAAAGAAAAAAAAAGAGAAAAAGCAATGAAAAATGAAAAAAATGAAAAAAAGTGATGTTTAGTTGTCTTGTATATAGTAGTTAAGTTTGATAGTTGTTCGTTTGTTTCTTTGGGTAATAAAAGACCGGGTTAAGTTTTCGCTACTTCATATATATTCCATTTCCTACCCATTCGCCTAGCCTCGTTACAACCTTAAAAGCCCCTTTGATTTGCATTCATGTTTGGCACTTGTAGGAGGAGGACCGATTTAGGTACAAGCCTATAGTTGTGCAATCACCCGTTTGCCTATTGCGTGTCTAGCTTATCTTTGCTAGTACTTACTTGTAGCCAAGAGGAGAGATTTAGAGAGGGGTGTATTGTTTTGGGTGTTAAGAACGGGTTAGTAAAAGGATGACATGTTTTTGTTTAGTTTATGTTGATCGCGTATGTGTTGAAAATAGTTTTTGAATGAGTTGCTTGGGACAAGCAACAGGTAAGTGTGGGGATGTGACAGGTGGTCCGTATGACAACCCTTAAGGCCTTTAAATAGACTAAAATACCATACTTTGTCCGGTTAATATCTTGAATTTGGTAATCACAAGATGTTTGATGTTATAGGTGTTAAAGAGTTTAAAATGCGGGTTTTATGGAGCTTGGATGGATGCTAGAAGTTGGCGGTGTTGGGATTGAAGAAATGGTGAATTAAATGAAGGAAACAAGGAAAAACTAATACTCAGCGCCGTAACCTACGGCACTTG
Organism: Helianthus annuus; assembly: GCF_002127325.2. Taxonomy (NCBI): domain Eukaryota; kingdom Viridiplantae; phylum Streptophyta; class Magnoliopsida; order Asterales; family Asteraceae; genus Helianthus; species Helianthus annuus. The sequence continues at coordinate 17,338,418 of NC_035446.2, forward strand.
GCCGTAGGTTACGGCCCCAACCTTTGCAAAAAGCCTTCGCCGTAAGACAGAAGCCACCCGCCGTAAGGGAAAGCTGCCCGCCGTAACCTACGGCCCTCTGCCGTAGGTTACGCCACCGACTGATCCAATTTTGTAACTTATGCATTAAATTGTCATTTCATGGGTTTTTATGGTGGCTCATCATATGTTTTCGGTTACCACTTGTCTTGGGGACGAATTAGGAGCAACTTTTGGAGACTTGGGCTTGAAGAACACTTGTTTAATCATTAGTTTTTGTGCTTTGATCTTTATGAACGATAGAACTTTTGTTATGATGTTGCTTCAACCCATGAGTGGCTAAACACTTGATGATTGTCCTGGATTGAAGGTTTGGTTGAGACATTTCATGTTTGATTTTTCTAATTTCTAGAATAACAATCTTTATCTTTATGATTTGTTGTTATGATGTGTGATTGTTTGTTAGTAACTTGTTGATTCTTATGTTGAACTAATTAGAAACCATACGTTCTTGGTGCCGTTGGCAATCGAGATATCATGGGTATAGTTAGGCTTGGGTAAGGGTTGAGTGATCATCGGGTAACAACCTCACGTTCTAGGAATCTGAGTACTTAGTTCCCTTTCATCACTGCAAGTAATCACACATGAGCTATGTCTATGTAGTTCTTTTTAGTGAAATGATGATGTGTGTAAAATGCAACATATAAATCACATCAATTAAGGCATAAAACTAACCTTTTTTAAGTACTAATGTTGGAAAAAGAGTGTTTTTGTCTTCCTTTTGTATTTTCAGGATGAAATGAGCTGAAATTCGCAAAAGAAGCAAAAAGACAACTAATTCTAGCATAAATACAAGGAAAGGAATAAAAGTAGACTGCCCGGACCCTCAACGGCATCCTCCAAAGCAAAGAAGAGCAAACAGAAGCCTGAACACGCCCCGTGCTCAGCCAGCACGGGGCCGTGCCCAAGAAGCAGCATAAAAGACAAAGTGGTAGAAGCTTCCATTGCCCACCACGGGGCCGTGTCCAGTGAGCACGGGGGCATGGTGAAAGTACAGCATGCGCATTAAGTGTAATTGCGAATTACAATTAATGAGGAGAGAGAGTGTCAGATGGGCATGGGGGCGTGTCCAGCGGACACGGGGCCGTGCCCAGCCTTCTGTTCAGCCTATAAATAAGGGTGCTTGGTTTCATTCCATCTCATCCCTTGGCACACCACCTCTCTCACACTTCATCCACCACCCACCACCACCATAACACCATCATCCACCACCATCATCCATTGTCTATCGTAGAGTGTGTGAGTCGTCTCGGGATCCAAGATTGATCGTAAGAGTTCTTGACAATCAAGGCCATGTTTGCCTAAGTCTCTTACATCACTTGGTGAAGACAAGTGTTTAGTATAATACTTTTTATTTTTAATCTTTTGCACTTTTTATTTGGTTTTGTATTAATGACTTCAATAACTAGTTGCTTATGTTGAAGGTGATCTTTCCTTATCGTTTGTCCGTGGTGTCTTGGCATTATTTTACTGTCTATATAAAATAAAAGATTTTCACCATTCATATCTCCACGGTCTATATGGAGGTATGTTGGCTACCTGGTCGGGGGTTAAGGGAACGGTTTGGTAAGGGTCTTGCCCTTGTTCAGCGTTTAGAGGTCCTGCTTGGGACCTGGGTCAAATTTAGTAGGATCTCCTTCAATGCCCATAGGTATTGGATGGCGGGGATCCAAACTCTTTGACCCCCTCATAAGTTAACTACTATTAATACTATAACCCGGCTATTTAGGACTGTATCCCTGCTGACTCAGACTACTTAGCCGAGGGTAACGTCACCGCCAAAAGCGGGGCCTACCATAATTTGCATTAATAACTTAATTCATTATCTTCCAATAATCCGACCCTTTAGGATTGTATCCTTGCTGACTCAAACTACTGGGTTGAGGGTAACGTCGCCTTCAAAAGAGGGGCCTACTACAATAACTAAGATAATCTCTTAAACAAGTGCAAAAGTGCGAAAATAATCAAAGGTTATACTAATACACGAGTCGGATCCAAGTGATTTATCTTGTCTATCTGTTTTTATTTTATTTTATTTTTCAGCATTTAGTTAGTTTTTTATTTTCTTAGTTTAAAAACATTTTTCTCACTTTTTGATTTGATTAGACGTTGAGGATAAACCGGTATTAAAAGCTCTTGTGTCCTTGGACGACCTCGGTATCTTACCAACACTATACTACGTCCACGATGGGTGCACTTGCCCATATGTGTGTTTAGTGTTAGTAAATATCGTGTTTTATAAATTTAAAACTTGGCTAAAGGTGTAAAAAGGGCTTAATTATATATCTAAATTATATACACACTACACACGCATCAAGTTTTTGGCGCCGTTGCCGGGGACACAAGGATTTTAAGAAAGCTTAAAATCGACGGCCTAATCAGTTTTTCAAAACCTTTTTAAAACGCGCGCACATTTTTCTGCATTTTAGTTTAGTTTGCATTTACAGTAGCCTGAACACGGGGCCGTGCTCGCTGAACACGCCCCCGTGCTGCATATTTTTTGTTAGATACCCAGATACAGAGTCTGACCACGGGGCCGTGCTCGCTGAACACGCCCCCGTGCTCAACGTGACCAGTAACTTTAATTAAAACGCCCAGATACAGACCCTGAACACGGGGCCGTGTTCACCCAACACGGGGCCGTGTTCACCCAACACGGGGCCGTGTCCAGCTTCTGTTTCCGTCTTTATTTTTGTTTTCTGGTCCCGAGACTCAGTTGTGGTCTGTTGAGTGATTCTTATGGATCAATACTTAAGGGGCTACAACTACACCTATGATGAGGATGATTATAGGGGTAATTATTGCACTAATTGTCGTAATGCACGCTCGGTTCAATATAATAACTCATATCAACCATCCAATTCATACAATTATTATGAGGAGCCCAGGTACGAGCCATCAACTTCATATACTTCCTATGAAGACCAAATGTATGAACCTCCTTCCTCATACTCATATTTTGATGAACCAAGGTATGAACCTTCATATTCATACTTTGAAGATTCAAGATATGAGCCACCACCTTCATACACTTATTATGAGGAACCATGGCGTGAACAACCCACCTCATATGAGTACTATGAAGAACAAAGTTTCGACCCTTATCCATCATATACTTACAATGAAGAACAATGGTGTGAACCATCTACTTCATATGAGTACTATGAGGAGCCAAGGATCGAACAACCGGATTCAAGCTTTGAGGATCCAAATTCTTTTTCTCTCACCGAAGTGACCAATAGGATATTAGAACATATTAAAACTATCGAACGTTACATGAAAGAATCTCGCGCAAGGGAAGAGGAGTCCCGCGCAAGAGAAGAGTTAAATAGTAATAATAACGTAGAGATAGTTGAAGATGTAAAAATCGAAGAACAAGAAAGTGAAAAACCGACACATGAGTTAAACAATGAAAAAGGTGAGTCCGATAATGTTAAAATTCAAGAAGAGTCTAATTTTAAAGAAATTAACCTCTTGTCACCTACTTTCGAAAATCATTGTTTAGTAACCCCTCATGCCAAGTTTTTAAAAGCAATGTTTTAAAAACCGGTATTTTAATCGTACCGGATTAGGCTTAAAAATGGTTTAACCGGTTGAACCGGGTTGTGCCGGGTGGTTCAACCGGATTAACTAATTAACTGTATAATTTCATAAATTACAACTTTAACTCAATTCCATATTCCATATTAAAACCTGCATGTTGGATATGCTTTTCAATATTCCATCAAGTTTGAAAGATTAAATCACATGAACCCCTACATACTAAAACCCATTAAACCTGCATATTTGAAAGAGACTGTAGTACACTAATACTTACCAGTTCAAATGAGAGAAAGGACTAAGTGCAGAGTTGAAGAAGATGAAGGGTTGAAAACTTGAACTATCACTGATGATTATGCCAAAGAAAATAAAAAATGTCGTTAGGTTAATTATTAACCCAAAACTTACATTGGGCTGATAAAATTGTAAAAACAAACCCAAAACTTACATTGGGCCGGTACGGTACACCGGTTCATACCGGTATTTCGCAACTTACCGGCGGTATAAATCCAATGTCGTTTCATGTAATTACCGGCCTGTTTCGTACCGGGTGAAGATCCGGAATCCGGTATTACCGGCCGGTACGAACCGGTTTTTAAAACATTGTTTAAAAGAGTTAAACACTAGTGCCAAATTCAAAGAATTAGTAAGTGTTAAGTTAACTAATGATCAAACTTCGCTAATAAAAGAAGACCCTTTTGAAATTAGCATTACACCGGTTCCATGTTTCTTTCAAAATTCATTTATTAGTAATATCACCATTGATAAAGATCTTTGTGTTAACATAATGCCTAACTACATTTTTGAAAAATTAAGTATTAGTGATTTTACTCCACTTCAAATACCCATTTTTCTATCCGATCGAAAAGTGATAAGATCAATCGGTGTAGTTGAAGATGTTTTGGTTCACACAAATCAATTGGTAATCCCAACCGACTTCGTCATCCTTGATGACGCTCCTCTAGTCTTGGGAAAACCTTTTGTACAAACTCATAAAGCATTGAAAAACCGGAAATTCAACAATCTACCTCTTCAATTAGGGGCATTCAAAAGGAGCATAGATCTTGAGCGTTCAATGAAATATCCTTTTGGCAATAATGACCCCCTAATTGAAGATGAAGCTGAACCACCCGATACAACTAAAGAAGATGACCACTTTGTCGAGGAAGAGATAGCCATAGAACAAACCTTTAAGGTTCTTAATCTAGATGAGCCACAAAATACGACGTCTTCTAAAGACCCGCCCATTGAGCTCAAAGAACTTCCTAAAGGTTTGGAATATGCTTTCCTAGGCAAAGATGGTAGTTTACCTGTAATTATTTCTTCCAAATTAAGTAACCTAGAAAAAGAGAAATTAGTTAATCTGCTTAAAAAACACAAAAACGCGATCGCTTGGAAGCTTGTAGATATTAAAGGAATAAGCCCTTCCATGTGCACGCACAAAATTTTAATGAATGATGACTACAAAACAGTGATTCAACCACAACGAAGAGTGAATCCCAATGTTCAAGAAGTGGTTAAAAATGAAGTCATCAAGCTGCTTGACGCCGGACTAATCTACCCTATCTCCGATAGTCCGTGGGTAAGTCCCGTCCAAGTAGTCCCAAAGAAAGGAGGTATGACGGTAATAACTAATGAGAAAAATGAATTAATACCAACGAGAACCGTCACAGGATGGAGAGTTTGTATAGATTATAGGCGATTGAATGAAGCAACAAGGAAAGACCACTTTCCTTTACCTTTCATTGATCAAATGTTAGAACGACTATCCGGTCATAAATTTTATTGTTTCTTAGATGGTTTTTCAGGTTACTTTCAAATACCGATAGCACCAGAAGACCAAGAGAAAACAACTTTCACATGTCCCTACGGAACTTTCGCATATTGACGCATGCCATTCGGTCTATGTAATGCGCCTACAACATTCCAACGTTGTATGGTGGCCATTTTCCATGATATGATAGAAAAGACAATGGAAGTCTTCATGGATGACTTTTCCATCTTTGGAGATTCATATGACCAATGCCTCGATAATCTTGAACGAATGCTATCCCGATGTGAGGAAACTAACCTCGCCCTTAACTGGGAAAAATGCCATTTCATGGTAACAGAGGGAATAGTACTCGGTCACAAAATCTCAAGCGAAGGAATGGAAGTTGATCAAGCAAAAATAGAAACTATTTCTCGATTACCTCCACCATCCTCCATAAGAGCAATCAGAAGTTTCTTAGGGCATGCCGGATTTTATAGAAGGTTTATCAAGGACTTTTCAAAAATTTCAAGGCCTCTAACAAAATTACTTGAAAAAGATGCACCCTTCATCTTTGACAAGGAATGCAATCAAGCATTTCTAACCCTCAAAGAAATGCTAGTCAATGCACCCATCATGATAGCGCCCGATTGGAAATTTCCTTTCGAAATCATGTGTGATGCAAGTGACTTTGCTGTTGGAGCAGTCTTGGGACAAAGAAAAGAAAAGCATTTTCACCCAATCTATTATGCTAGTAAAACGCTTAATGATGCACAAGAAAATTATACAACTACAGAAAAAGAATTACTAGCAGTGGTGTTTGCTTTTGATAAATTCCGTTCTTACCTTGTTCTTTCTAAAACTGTAGTCTATACAGACCATGCAGCCATCAGGTGCCTCTTCAAGAAACAAGACGCAAAACCCCGTTTGATCAGATGGATTCTACTCCTCCAAGAATTCGACATCGAAATCAAGGACAAAAGAGGAGCAGAAAACACTGCTGCAGATCATCTCTCGCGCCTAGAAGACCCAGCTTTGGAAACAACCAGGGACGAGCAAATCAATGAGAAATTTCCGACAGAATCCTTGGAGATGATGGAGGGTAGACAAGAGCCATGGTATGCCGACTATGCTAATTACCTAGCTAGCGGTATAGTCACCAAAGGATGGCCACATCATCAAAGAAAGAAATTCTTTGCTGATGTAAAGCACTACTTTTGGGAAGACCCCTATCTTTTCAAAATGTGTGCCGACCAGCTCATCCGAAGGTGTGTCCATGGTAATGAAGCACGAAGAATTCTCCGTCATTGTCATGAAGGTCCATACGGAGGACATCATGGCGCCGCAAGTACCGCACGAAAGGTATTTGATTCAGGGTTTTATTGGCCAACCATTTACAAGGATGCACAAAACCTTGTAAAGACATGTGATGCCTGCCAAAGATCAGGTAATATTTCTTCCAAAAATGAAATGCCTCAAAATGGCATTCTCGTTTGTGAAATCTTTGATGTGTGGGGACTCGATTTCATGGGACCTTTCCCGCCGTCAAAAGGAAACAAATATATACTTGTGGCAGTCGATTACTTGTCTAAATGGGCGGAGGCCGAGGCTCTCCCAACAAATGATGGAAGAGTAGTGGTAAAATTTCTGAAAAAAACTATTTTCTCGCTTCGGGACACCAAAAGCTTTAATAAGTGATAGAGGTACCCATTTTTGCAATCATCAACTCGAAAAAATATTAACAAGGTATGGGGTCTATCACCGGGTCTCAACAGCATATCACCCTCAAACAAATGGGCAAGCCGAAGTGACTAATCGAGGTTTAAAAGGAATACTTGAAAAAACCGTAGGACTAAATAAAAAGGAATGGGCCGACAAATTAGACGATGCTTTATGGGCCTTTCGAACCGCTTATAAAACCACTATAGGCACAACCCCATATAAGCTCGTCTATGGAAAAAGTTGTCACTTGCCAGTAGAAATAGCTCACAAAGCCTACTGGGCAATAAAAAATGTGAACTTAGATCTAGAAACTGCCGGTAAAAATCGATTTTGTCAAATGAATGAATTAGATGAACTAAGGAATTATGCATATTCTAACTCCGAAATTTATAAGGAAAGAATGAAAAATTTACATGACAAATATATTAAGTCTAATGAATTTCGGGTAGGAGATCAGGTTCTATTGTTTAATTCACGACTTCGATTATTTCCTGGTAAGCTAAAATCTAGATGGTCAGGACCTTTTTCCGTCACCCATGTTTTTCCGCACGGTGCAGTAGAAATTAAAACTCGAAATGGGATACCATTTAAAGTCAATGGCCAACGGCTGAAACTCTACAGAGGATCCATTGAGGATGAGGAAGAGGAGATCTCGCTTCAAACGGTTAACGAATAAACTCAACATCGTACCTGACATGTTACGAACAGGAAAGTGTACGTCAAAAACAACCGGTAAGTCTTCTAACCATTTTCGGAAAAAAAGGGGCATGCACACGAGCACAAAAAAAAAAATTCAAAAACTTTGCTCGGCACGAGGCCGTGTCCGCTGGACACGGGGCCGTGTCGAGGCAACTGTCGGGATAAAACCCTCTTTTCATAACAGTTACCTCATTCCACACGCCCCGTATTGCCGAAAACGCTCTGGTTCCAGGCGATTTTCCGCAGATTTCCGACGTCACTACCACGTTTAACAACATCAAGGTATGATTCTATCATCTTTAGTAATTAGATTAGTTACTTGCATGTAGTTAAAACATCAAAAATTGGGGAAAAATCTAGGGTTCTTCGTGTTCATCCGGATCGAACTTCAAATTTTTGATGCAATCTGTTAGTAGCAGTTTAGATTAGTGTAGTAGAAAGTAAATAAACATGTATTGTTGATAGATTCGTTCGATTTCCCACAAAAACCCCAAACCCTTGTTTTTAAACCGAAAAAGACAAAATTGGAAGGGTAAAAGGTTTGTTTTGGGAAAAACGACACTTAGGGTTTCATTTTCGGGGGAAACCGCTGCTATTGGGCTAAAAATTTTCAGGTTTTCGAAACCGGGGCGAAAAATGAACTTTTTGGGTTACAGACGCCTGGACACGGGGCCGTGTCCACTGAACACGGGGCCGTGTCCAGCCCACTGTTTGCAGTTTCGCTCCAAATATCCTTGTTTCGTACTAACTTTTGGTGTATTCTTTCAGATGTCAAAGTTCACAAGGTTCAACGCAAGCGAACTCGACGCAAGGGCACGATATGAGACACTCCAAACAAGACCCGAGGAGTATCCTAGGCGAGCATGCACGGACCTGTTAACCCTGGTGAACCAGCTAGACCGATTCAACAACATCGTGACAGGGCCACTAGCAGTTGCATTGAACACTCGGCTTCGGTCGGTGCATCAATGCACCATGGAGTTCTACAGTACTTTCAATTTCACCTCGAGGTGTGACCCGTTTGACAATGAAGGGGTTGCATTTCGGTGTGGCGGGACAAGGTACTCGATCTCCATGGCACAGTTTGGAGCTATAATAGGACTGTATGGGGAAGAGGAATCGGGAAATGAGAAGAATACCGGGGGATTACGAGACTTGGATGTAAATGAACGTCAAGCCGCATGGGCTCAGATCGGTGAAGGAATCTATAACCCTAGTAGCACCAAGAGTACCAAACTGAGGGACCCGCTTTACCGCTACATTCACAGGCTCCTCACCTACTCGCTAAACCAGCGTCACGATAGTAGTGGCGTTGTAGGGTTGAAAGATTTGGTTGTCCTTCACTGCATCCACAACCATAAGCCTCTCGACGTTCCGTATCTCTTGTTACGAAACATGCACCTCAATCGCCTTGCTCACGCTCCAACACCTATCTTCTTCGGGGGATGGGTGTACCGTCTTTTCAAGCATTTCACGAGAATTCCAAGGTCCTTTGAAAGGAGTCCATGGTCGGGACGAGTTGACTACCACATTTGCCGAGCCATGAACTTACTATATGAGGCGGAAGACGGGACGGTGAGCTTCCAAAGGACACAAGGCTATGCATGGAACCCACAAGAGGCCCTAGTTCTCCACGCACCACCTCCCCACTACCAGTACCAACCCCATGGTGATCAGGGTCAATCCTCCTCACAAGGAGGCGGTTTTCCTAACTTTCAAAGCTTACATGATCTTTTGCAGGAAAACCTCATGTGTACCAGGAACACCTACAACCTCGCCAACTACACATACCACCAGGTTGGAGCTATTGAGCACAACATCAACGATATACAAGATGATATCAGTAGCATCCGGGAGTACATGGCGAGACATGGGGATGGAGGTGGTGATAGCGATGAAGACATGGACGTTTGAAGGGATAAGAGGCGGGTTGATGGTGAGCCCACAGGTTTAAGTACCCTTTTCTACCGAACAATTTATGGCCTGCGTGCCACTTGTTGAACAATTTACTTTCCTTGACTACTTTTTTATTTCCGTTTTATTTTTCTACTTTATGTTTGGAGACAATTAACTATGGTAATGTAGGATGTTTTATGTTTGCTTGGTGTGGTATTAAGTGATGAAACAGGTACAATGCAAGGGTTAGAGTGCTAAACCTTAGCACTTACAGGCCCAAAATGGAGAAACCGGGAGACGAAACCTGTTTTTCAGGCTCACAGACTGTCCACACGGGGACGTGTCCAGCCGACACGCCCCCGTGTTCATCTCCCAGACCTGCTGTTTGGTTACTGACCTGCAATTATTTGCCAGACACGGGGCCGTGTCCAGCCGACACGCCCCAGTGTTCATTTTCTGTAAGTTTTCAATACTGGCAGTTCGCCACGGGGTCGTGTCCAGTGGACACGGGGCCGTGTCCAGACTGCCAGGAACATAAATCTTTGCTTTTTAACACCACACCACACATCCAATCAACCTAAAAAATTATTTTTGGGACACGTTAAGGACAATGTGTAATTTAAGTGTGGGGGGGGGGAAGCTAACACTTTGAAATTTTGCAAGTCCTAATAACAAGCCTTATACAAAACTCTATTGGAACCGCTAAACACCCCAAATTTTTTCAAAAATTTTCATATTTTTTTTTACTTGTCTAAAGTTTAAGTTGGGAATCACAAGTTTAATAAGGTTATATTTTTATGAAATTTACAACCGAGAGCGTCGTGATAACAAAGAACCAACATAAGAAAATTACGAAACGGCATAACAAGTCTACTTAAAATTCGATTATATATACTTGATCACATTAAAAACCCATTCCCACAAAAGTGAGTTTTGAGCCTTTATTGAGCATACAAATTTACATCTTTAGATTAAATGCTCATTTTTCGTTTCTTGTGTGAATAGCCGCTTGGTTCTTACAACTCTAGAACTTGCCACGACGATTCATTCCCGGTCCTTACCAACTTAAACCCAAGTAAGTAAATGATGGAGACATTAGGACTAACCATTTTTTCTTTCTACACCATTATTTTTCATTTTTTTACCACCTACCCAAAATCCCCCTAGTTAACCCCTTTGAGCCTAAACCTTTCATTTCATTACCCTAAAACCCTTTTTACCCACCAAAAACCTTTTTATTTTTCACCCCTTATTTTAGTAACAAAGCTCGGTTTTTCGCAAACTCGTTCTTTTATGTGACTAAAATATATATATATATATATATATATATATATATATATATATATATATATGATGATGAAGTTAAAAACAAACAAAGCTATACCAACAAAAGCTTGTTTGGAGAAATACTTCAAAATAAAAAGTCACTAAAATTTTTTTTTTTTACGAAAACCGACGCTTTTTACGCTTTTCGCCCTTTTACTAACCACTAACCCAACCACCCACCTTTAGCCCAAGCCTAACCCTTCACCCAAAAAGTCCTCTTGATATTTACAAACGCAAAAAGTTAAAAAGGGGGAGGATTGATTGCTTGGCAAGCCTATGGAAGGCGTGAGTTCCATGCCGCTCTCGAGTGATTCACTAAAAATACACCTACGGCCGAGTGTTGAGTGATTTATCCCGTGAGGTATGTGAACTTGTATATAAATGGAATTTAAAAAAAAAGGCATGTTATGCCCAAATAAGTAATTTATCCTATGAGACGTTCTCAATAAATCATAACGAATTGGATTCCCGACACTCTATGACAAGCCAAAAACTTTCTCTTCTACCTATTCCATTTGGGAGTGTAAGCCACATTTTAAAGAGTTTTGCTTGAGGACAAGCAAAAGTTCAAGTGTGGGGGTATTTGATGTGTGTATAATGCAACATATAAATCACATCAATTAAGGCATAAAACTAACCCTTTTTAAGTACTAATGTTGGAAAAAGAGTGTTTTTGTCTTCCTTTTCTATTTTCAGGATGAAATGAGCTCAAATTCGCAAAAGAAGCAAAAAGACAACTAATTCTAGCATAAATACAAGGAAAGGAATAAAAGTAGACTGCCCGGACCCTCAACGGCATCCTCCAAAGCAAAGAAGAGAAAACAGAAGCCTGAACACGCCCCGTGCTCAGCCAGCACGGGGCCGTGCCTAAGAAGCAGCATAAAAGACAAACTGGTAGAAGCTTCCATTGCCCACCACGGGGCCGTGTCCAGTGAGCACGGGGGCGTGGTGAAAGTACAGCAGGCGCATTAATTGTAATTGCGAATTACAATTAATGAGGAGAGAGAGTGTCAGACGGGCACGGGGGCGTGTCCAGCGGACACGGGGCCGTGCCCAGCCTTCTGTTCAGCCTATAAATAGGGGTGCTTGGTTTCATTCCATCTCATCCCTTGGCACACCACCTCTCTCACACTTCATCCACCACCCACCATCACCATAACACCATCATCCACCACCATCATCCATTGTCCTTCGTAGAGTGTGTGAGTCGTCTCGGGATCCAAGATTGATCGTAAGAGTTCTTGACAATCAAGGCCATGTTTGCCTAAGTCTCTTACATCACTTGGTGAAGACAAGTGTTTAGTATAATACTTTTTATTTTTAATCTTTTGCACTTTTTATTTGGTTTTGTATTAATGACTTTAATAACTAGTTGCTTATGTTGAAGGTGATCTTTCCTTATCGTTTGTCCGTGGTGTCTTGGCATTATTTTACTGTCTATATAAAATAAAAGATTTTCACCATTCATATCTCCACGGTCTATATGGAGGTATGTTGGCTACCTGGTCGGGGGTTAAGGGAACGGTTTGGTAAGGGTCTTGCCCTTGTTCAGCGTTTAGAGGTCCTGCTTGGGACCTGGGTCAAATTTAGTAGGATCTCCTTCAATGCCCATAGGTATTGGATGGCGGGGATCCAAACTCTTTGACCCCCTCATAAGTTAACTACTATTAATACTATAACCCGGCTATTTAGGACTGTATCCCTGCTGACTCAGACTACTTAGCCGAGGGTAACGTCACCGCCAAAAGCGGGGCCTACCATAATTTGTATTAATAACTTAATTCATTATCTTCCAATAATCCGACCCTTTAGGATTGTATCCTTGCTGACTCAAACTACTGGGTTGAGGGTAACGTCGCCTTCAAAAGAGGGGCCTACTACAATAACTAAGATAATCTCTTAAACAAGTGCAAAAGTGCGAAAATAATCAAAGGTTATACTAATACACGAGTCGGATCCAAGTGATTCATCTTGTCTATCTGTTTTTATTTTATTTTATTTTTCAGCATTTAGTTAGTTTTTTATTTTCTTAGTTTAAAAACATTTTTCTCACTTTTTGATTTGATTAGACGTTGAGGATAAACCGGTATTAAAAGCTCTTGTGTCCTTGGACGACCTCGGTATCTTACCAACACTATACTACGTCCACGATGGGTGCACTTGCCCATATGTGTGTTTAGTGTTAGTAAATATCGTGTTTTATAAATTTAAAACATGGCTAAAGGTGTAAAAAGGGCTTAATTATATATCTAAATTATATACACACTACACACGCATCAAATGATAATATGAATGTCGAAACAAACCGGAAATCTAGGATGGTCATTTGTTTCTAATTTGCTTACAACCAAAACTTTTCTTTTACAATTCAATTAGTTAAATTTAGTTTTAAATCCAATCCAATCAAATCAACTCTTGAATTTTACTTTCATTATATTTAGTTTAACTTGGTTAATTTAGACACACTTTTAAATAACACATATTCCACAAACTCCCTGTGTTCGATACCCACTTACCGCTAGCTAATTAGTTGTATTTGGATTAAATTTGATTGTGACCACGACATCACGTCAGCCCCTTATCGACTTGCGCCATCTGAAATGCGGGAACTCTCGAACCAACTCCAGGAGTTACTTGAAAAAGGCTTTATTCGCCCGAGCACCTCTCCTTGGGGCGCACCAGTCCTTTTCGTTAAAAAGAAGGATGGGTCGTTCAGAATGTGCATCGACTATCGGGAGTTGAATAAGCTAACCATCAAGAACCGTTACTGTCACACCCCGATTTCCACGTGTATCACCGGTGGGCCCGGTGGGGGATTACCGTGACGATGTTGGCAACAATATAGTCAAACCACACAATTATATAAATGCACAGCGGAAGCTTTAAAGATAAATATATATTTCAACCTCTGGTGATAATATCAAATGTATTACAGAAGTCGAAGGTATCCACAGCGGGTCAAAAAAATATTGTTCATTCAGATACGGCATCGAGTTTGCGAGACTATTCGTGATGCCTAGGAAGCTATTACCAGCCCATTTCGTATAGTACCTGCACTTAATCTTTTGGGGAAAATACGTCAGTTTACACTGGTAAATACGTTCAACTGACACGTTTGAAAATGTTAATTAAAAATTGATTTGAATGCACAAGGCACAAACTCTTTTATAACTTGGGAAAATCATAATAATCTTGTGAACGTTTTACATGTTCTTTTATGCGTTCAGTAGCCCGGGTCGTGCCGGGTTAAAGATTTATAGACACACCACATTGCGTAAAACCCTAGTATAAAAACCAACGGTTACGTCTTTTAATTTAATGTCGACAATATATACCGGGTGTACGCCTACACCGGGATGTCGATGGTCGTGGCCATTTCGTAAAATGATGCCAAGGATATCCGGGACAACGGTCATTAAACCCCCCCAAAGGCTTTTAAGAAACAAAACTGTTTAAATGAGCCGATCATATTATTTAATTAACCACCTAAGCGATGGAATAAATATAATGCTCAATCAAGCGGTATTAACATACCGTAACCCAAGCCCGTATAGGGGAAATAAGTTAAAGTATTTACCTTTGCAAGTATTATTCCTTAATTTGATTAAATCTCCGATAGCTTTTACTGGGCTCCTAATCTGGAACGAAGGTTTTAATTAACCTCTTAGAATCCTAACGGGTCTTTGTATTGGCCGTAGCCTAGACCGGTTGGTTCCGGAATATAAATATGGTTTAATCGCGCGAAAAGGCGAAAACCGAGAATGGAATGTGATTCTGCCCCAAACAAGTTCAGAGACTTGTTTTATATGGGTTCAAGGTTCACACTCTGGATTTTGGGGTCCAAATAATATAATTTGACCCGTATCGGCTAAATTATGAAAACTAGTTTCATAAGCCGAACCGTGCGCGCAATAGGCGAAACGGTTAACCATGAGAGTCTTACGCTTATTTCCTAAGTCAATATGCCTTAAAGAGGTTGTGGTATCAGTAGGATACCTTCCGTGATGCCCGTAACGAGTTTAAGTTAATATTATGCCCCGTAGGGGGTTTCCGGTCATTTTAAAGACTTTTAAAGAGCTTTTCGAGTTCTACAGGAAATCTGAGTTTCCCGAACAGTTTATAAAGTCTAAAATACTTTATTTATTATTTAAAATCAGTAGCAACTGGAATCGGGTCAAAAGACCTTGTAGAACTCAAGTTTTGGCCGAAAAGGGCATATTCGGTATTTACCGAACCGTAGCCATAACCGCAGGTTATGAGCGAGGTAAAAATTATTAAAAACCTTTAAAATTCCCAAAATATTATTTTAATACATTGGGTAAAAGTTTTGGTGACGAAATCTTGGTTTAGATAGGCGTTATGCTAATTGCGCCGTTTATTACAAAAGTTTACTTTAATTGCGCTATTTAGCATAACTCTCATTCTAGACCTCGGATTGGCGTGAAACTTTAAGGACATGCTTATAATTTAATAAGCAAGGTTCTGGTCCGTTCACGTGTCCGAAATACTCGTTTTATTTTCAAAATGGCGTTACGGTCAACTTTTAGGCGATTAACGGAAATGTGCAAAAGACTCGGATAACTCATGAACCGATCACAGAGGTTTATACCATCATGTAACCTGGTCCTAAGAGAGTCCTAAGGCATATCTATACCTCACTAAAACGGGTCAGAACTGAAGTCAAAGCAAAAGTCAAACTTTGCGACATTCGACCCCGAACCGGGTCAATATAGCAAACGGTCGATTCAAACGAGCGTAAACAAGTTTACATACTTATTATCATGTTTTATGATTGTCAAAACAGGTTTCATAGCATATACATTACAGATTATGTACAAAATGGCAAAACGACTTTCTGTTGACTTTTTAAGTGCGCGTTTGACTCGATATTTGACATAGTTAGAGTGGTGATCAGAGGGAACCCTTTTAGGGGTTTATTACCCACATAAATACCAACTCAAAACTACTTTTGATCCGACAATTCACTGGACCATTTGCGAATTATTGTTATGACAACCGTTAGTTACGACGATTGAGTTTATAAGCTAAATCTATGGAAATGTAAGACCAAAATGGATTTGAACGACTTACAGAAGTTGTATCTTGCTTAGAGAGCAGAGAGGAATGCTTGAGAGCTTTGGAATGATCAGTAGTTGAGTGTTTGAGTTGTGTGAATGTTATGAGCTCAATGTGGCTATTTATAGTGCAACAAAGCCCACAAGATCATTACACAACAACCTACACTGATCATGGATGATGGGCAGGTGTCCCATAGAGCTATGGGTCGAGTATAGGGTGCCCATGCCTCATTTATTGGCGTTTTGATCGTTCACAAGCTCAAAAGGCAAGAAACTACAAACTTTCTGCATCTGGGCGTCTAATGCGGCCCGCATGGAGAATCCATGCTGCTTTTACGCGGGTCGCCTGATGTGTAAAGATCAGACGCGTATCTTAGGTGGCTCGCGGCCCGCCTCAACTTAACCGAAACTTCACGCGGGTCGCGAGAGGTTAGATTTCCAGAAATTTTAAATCTTTTGTAATGATTTCAGAATCTGGTAATTAATAACGAAATCTTTCGTAATGATTTACCTGACCTTTCGGGTTTGAAGGGGTAACTTTGCGGTTTGGCCCTCGGTTAATTACAACTAAGGACCTCGTGTCATTTACCCGTGTTGTTAAGTCCCTGATTAGTTTATTAATTATTCGGAAAGCCTTAACTTTCATTATTGACGCTTTTAACCCTTCTTATACGAATTCGATCATAACTTTCTCGTTTTAAAACGGAACTTCGCGGAATTTATACAGTATGTTCTAGTGAGCGTATAATACTGTTACAAAGCCTCGGGAGCGTTAAAGGGTTACTCAGAGGTATTATTAAACATGTTGACACAGTTAACCCCTGTAGCTTGTGATCTCTCACTTTCTTCCGCGTTTCGCTTCCGTACAATCCATGATTTATTCGTTTGAAGGTACAAGCACCATTTAGGGTTACTATACAGTATATTTACCCTTGTTTGACATTTATAACCCTCGAATTTATATACTTTCAAGGTTTGTCAATATTAGTCCTTTATTTAATATCAATGCCACGTGTAAACAAATGACACGTGTTAACACATTATTGGACACAAAAATTCGAGGTGTTACAGTTACCCTCTGCCTCGAATCGATGACTTATTTGATCAGTTACAAGGTGCTACGTGTTTCTCGAAGATCGATCTACGTTCAGGCTATCATCAGTTGCGTATTCAAGAAGAAGACATCCCCAAAACCGCTTTTCGTACTCGATACGGCCACTACGAGTTCGTTGTTATGCCTTTTGGTTTAACCAACGCACCCGCGGTTTTCATGGATCTGATGAATCGTGTGTGTAAGCCATTTCTAGACCGTTTCGTTATCGTGTTCATCGACGATGTCTTGATCTATTCCAAGTCGAAGGCCGAACACGTGCAACATCTACGTTTGGTTCTCGAGTTACTTCAGGGGAATCAACTCTATGCCAAGTTCTCCAAGTGCGAATTCTGGCTGGAGGAGGTTCAGTTTCTGGGTCACATCGTTAATAGTCAAGGTATACATGTTGATCCCGCGAAGATTGAAGCAGTTAAGAGTTGGATTACGCCTAAGAACCCGTCTGAAGTTCGTTCTTTTCTCGGACTAGCGGGCTATTATCGACGATTTATTGAAGGATTCTCTAAGATCGCTGTGCCGCTTACCGCCCTGACGCATAAAGACAGGTCTTTTGTTTGGGGAACCGAACAAGAGTCTGCTCTTCAAACCCTCAAGCATATGCTTTGCAATGCTCCCGTTCTCACGTTGCCCGACGGAAACAACGACTTCATTGTCTATTGTGATGCTTCCAACCTTGGTCTTGGTTGTGTTCTCATGCAACGGGACCAGGTTATAGCGTACGCATCTCGTCAGCTCAAAATCCACGAAAAGAACTATACAACCCATGATCTTGAGCTAGGCGCGGTTGTCTTTGCATTAAAGATTTGGCGACACTACCTGTATGGTACCAAATGTACGATCTTCACCGATTACAGGAGTTTACAGCACATCTTTAATCAGAAAGAACTAAACATGCGTCAACGCCGATGGGAGTTATTTGCTCAGTATTCGCAATACCCAAGCTCAGCATGACCTCAAAACCCTTATCCGCGAAGCCCAACATGCTTGTTTTAACGAACGCACCTTAAAGAAGGAAAGAATCTATCACGATGGAGCTCAGCTTGTAAACAAATCGAACGGGATCTTCTATTATCTAGATCGAATTTGGATCCCCAAGCGAACCGATTTGCGAAAGATTCTAATGGATGAGGCCCACAAATCCCGATACTCTATTCATCCCGGTGCCAACAAAATGTACCAGGACCTTCGCTACAAGTACTGGTGGCCGGGCATGAAAAGGGATATCGCTCTCTATGTCGGAAGCTGCCTGACGTGTGCAAGAGTCAAGGCTGAACATCAAAGACCTTCTGGCTTACTCGAACAACCGCCAATCCCTATATGGAAGTGGGAGAGTATAGCTATGGATTTCATAACCAAACTTCCACCCACGCCATCAGGTCACACAGCATTTGGGTTATAGTTGATCGTCTGACCAAATCAGCCCATTTTTTGCCAATACAAGAAGACTACAAGGTAGAACGATTAGCCCGAATCTACACCGACGAGGTCATTTGTAATCATGGTACGCCTCGTGACATCATCTCTGACCATGATGCTCGGTTTACCTCGCGATTGTGGGAAACTTTTCAAGCAGCTCTTGGTACGACGCTTAACTTAAGTACCGCATTCCATCCTCAAACTGACGTACAGACTGAAAGAACGATCTGTACTCTTGAAGACATGCTCCGTGCGTGTGTCATAGACTTCAGTGGTAGTTGGAACAAATACCTGCCGTTAGTCGAATTCTCGTATAACAACAGTTATCATGCCAGCATCCAAATGGCACCATTCGAGGCCCTATACGGAAGAAGATGTCGATCACCGATTGTATGGCACGAGATCGGTCATTCGCAACTAACCGGTCCCGATTACTACAAGAAACGACTGACAAAATCCTCCAGATTCGAGACAACTTGTCGAAAGCCTGGGATAGACAGAAAAGTTACGCCGATAGAAGACGCAAGCCCCTTGAATTTGACGTTGGCGACTACGTACTCCTAAAGGTATCACTTTGGAAGGGTGTGGTCAGATTCAGCAAGAAAGGGAAACTAGCGCCTCAATTTATTGGACCTTTTAAGATTCTGGAAAGGATCGGAAAAGTCGCCTACAGACTCAAACTACCTGTCACACCCCGATTTCCACGTGTCTCACCAGTGGGCCCGGTGGGGGATTACCGTGACGATGTTGGCAACAATATAGTCAAACCACACAATTATATAAATGCACAGCGGAAGCTTAAGATAAATATATACTTCAACCTCTGGTTGTAATATCAAATGTATTACAGAAGTCGAATATATCCACAGCGGATCAAAATAATAATAAATTATTGTTCATTCAGATGCAGCATCGAGTTTGCGAGACTATGTACGATGCTTAGGACGCCTATACCGGCCCATTTCGTATAGTACCTGCACTTAATCTTTTTGGGGAAAATACGTCAGTTTACACTGGTAAATACATTCAACTGACACATTTGAAAATGTTCATAAAAATTGATTTGAATGCACAAGGCACAAACTCTTTTATAACTTGGGAAAATTATTAAAATCTTGTGAACGTTTTACATGTTCTTTTATGCGTTCAGTAGCCCGGGTCGTGCCGGGTTAAAGATTTATAGACACACCACATTGCGTAAAACCGTAGTATAAAAACCAACGGCTACGTCTTTTAAATTTAATGTCGACAATGTATACCGGGTGTACGCCTACACCGGGATGTCGATGGTCGTGGCCATTTCGTAAAATGATGCCAAGGATATCCGGGAGAACGGTCATTAAACCCCCCAAAGGCTTTTAAGAAACAAAACTGTTTAAATGAGCCGATCATATTATTTAATTAACCACCTAAGCGATGGAAAAATATAATGCTCAATCAAGCGGTATTAATATACCGTAACCCAAGCCCATATAGGGGAAATAAGTTAAAGTATTTACCTTTGCAAGTATTATTCCTTAGTTTGATTAAATCACCGATAGCTTTTACCGGGGCTCCTAATCTGGAACGAAGGTTTTAATTAACCTCTTAGAATCCTAACGGGTCTTTACATTGGCCGTAGCCTAGACCGGTTGGTTCCGGAATATAAATATGGTTTAATCGCGCGAAAAGGCGAAAACCGAGAATGGAGTGTGATTCTGACCCAACAAGTTCAGAGACTTGTTTTATATGGGTTTATGGTTCACACTCTGGATTTTGGGGTTCAAATAATATTATTTGACCCGTATCGGCTAATTTATGAAAACTAGTTTCATAAGCCGAACCGTGCGCGCAATCGGCGAAACGGTTTACCATGGGAGTCTTACGCTTATTTCCTAAGTCAATATGCCTTAAAGAGGTTGTGGTATCAGTAGGATACCTTCCGTGATGCCCGTAACGAGTTTAAGTTAATATTATGCCCCGTAGGGGCTTTTCGGTCATTTTAAAGACTTTTAAAGAGCTTTTCGAGTTCTACAGGAAATCTGAGTTTCCCGAACAGCTTATAAAGCTTAAAATACTTTATTTATTATTTGGAACCAGTAGCAACTGGAACCGGGTCAAAAGACCTTGTAGAACTCATGTTTTGGCCGAAAAGGGCATATTCGGTATTTACCGAACCGTAGCCATAACCGCAGGTTATGAGCAGGGTAAAATTTATTAAAAATCTTTAAAATTCCCAAAATATTATTTTAATACAGTGGGTAAAAGTTTTGGTGACGAAATCTTGGTTTAGATGGTCGTTATGCTAATTGCGCCGTTAATTACTAAAGTTTACTTTAAAGTACGCTAATTAGCATAACTCTCATTCTAGACCTCGGATTGACGTGAAACTTTAAGGACGTGTTTATAATTTAATAAGCAAGGTTATGGTCCGTTCACGTGTCCGGAATACTCGTTTTATTTTTAAAATGGCGTTACGGTCAACCTTTAGGCGTTTGACGGAAATACGCAAAAGACTTGGATAACTCATGAACCGATCACAGAGGTTTATACCAACATGTGACCTGGTCCTAAGAGGGTCCTAAGGCATATCTATACCTCACTAAAACGGGTCAGAACTGAAGTCAAAGCAAAAGTCAAACTTTTGCGACATTCGGCTCCGAACCGGTTCAATATAGCAAATGGTCGATTCAAACGAGCGCAAACAGGTTTATATACTTATTATCACGTTTTATGAACATCAAAACAGGTTTCATAACGTATACATTACAGATTATGTAGAAAATGGCAAAATGACTTTCTGTTGACTATTTAAGTGCGCGTTTGACTCGATATTTGACATAGTTAGAGTGGTGATCAGAGGGAACCCTTTTAGGGGCTTATTACCCACATAAATACCAACTCAAAACTACTTTTGATTTGTCGTAAGACTGAACCATCACTGCTTTATTTTAAAGTCAAACCGTATTTACGACGGTTTGGTTTTTAGCTATCTACTAAGGAAATGTGAAACCACAAAGGGTTAGATCACTTACAGAAGCTTGAGAGAAGACTTAAGAACACAGAGGAATGCTAGAGAGCTCTTGGAATGATCAGTTGAGTGTGTTTGAAGTGTGGTGAACTTATGAGCCAAGTGTGGCTATTTATAGTGTTCAAAAGACCTCAAGATCATCACAACTCAGTCTACATTTGATCATGGATCATGGGCAGGTGTCCCTAAGTGATATGGGTCGAGCATAGGGTGCCCATGCCTCATTTATTGGTTGTTGGTCGTTCAAAGGCTCCAAGAGGCAAGTAGTTACAAGTTTTCTGCATCTGGGCGTCCCACGCGGCCCGCATGGACATTCCATGCCACTTTTACGCGGGCCGCCTGAGTTTAGAACATCAGGCGCGTAATTGAGGTGGCTCGCGGCCCGCCTCAACTTAAGTCCAAACCTCACGCGGGCCGCGAGAGGTTATGATTTCAGAAATTTTAAATCTTTTGTCATGATTACGAAATCCTGGTAATTAATAACGAAATCTTTCGTAATGATTTACCTGACTTTTCGGGTTTGAAGGGGTAACTTTGCGGTTTGGCCCTCGGTTAATTACAACTAAGGACCTCGTGTTATTTACCCGCGTTGTTAAGTCCCCGGTTAGTTTATTAATTTATTCAGAAAGCCTTCACTTTCATTATTGACGCTTTTAACCTTTCTCCTACGAATTCGATCGTAACTTTCTCGTTTCATAACGAAACTTCGCGAAATTTATATGTTATATTTTAGTGAGTGTATAATACCGTTACATAGCCTTGGGAACGTTAAAGGGTCACTCAGAGGTATAATTAAACATGTTGACACAGTTAACCCCTGTAGCTTGTAATCTCTCACTTTCTTTCGTGTTTCGCTTTCGTACGATCTATGATACATTCGTTTGAAGGTTCAAGCATTTATTTAGGGTTACTATACAGTATATTTACCCTTGTTGACATTTATAACCCTCGAATTTATATACTTTCAAGGTTTGTCAAAATTAGTCCTTTATTTAATATCAATGCCACGTGTAAACAAATGACACGTGTTAGCACATTATTGGACACCAAAATTCGAGGTATTACATCCTCACCCCCTTAAAATAAATCTCGACCCGAGATTTACTCAAATAAATAGGGGTACTTTTCTTTCATTGTGTCTTCGACTTCCCACGTATATTCGGGACCTCTACGAGCATCCCATTTTACCTTTACAATCGGCACGTGTTTTCTTCGAAGCTTCTTCACCTGTCGATCTTCAATCGACAAAGGTTTTTCTATAAATTTTAAGCTCTCATCTATATGCACATCTGTGTGTGGAATCACCAATGATTCATCGGCGAAGCACTTTTTGAGATTGCAGATGTGGAACACATTGTGAATTCCATTGAGCTCCTCAGGCAAGTTCAACTTATAGGCGACTGACCCGACCCGTTCAATGACCTCAAAAGGTCCTATGTATCTCGGACTCAGTTTGCCTTTCTTGCCGAAACGCATCACCCCTTTCCAGGGTGATACCTTAAGCAACACTTTTTCACCTACTTCGAAGTGAAGATCCTTACGTTTTGGATCAGCGTAGCTTTTCTGCCTATCGCGGGCAGCCTTGAGACGTTCCCGGATCTGGACAATCTTGTCCATTGTCTGGAAAACAATCTCTGGTCCTGATAATTGGACCTCTCCTACTTCCGCCCAACAAACAGGCGATCTACATTTCCTACCGTATAATGCCTCGAAAGGCGCAGCCTTTATGCTGGTGTGGTAGCTATTATTGTAGGAGAATTCGATTAGGGGTAGGTTCTTATCCCAGTTACCACCTAAATCGATCGCACATGCACGAAGCATGTCTTCTAGCGTTTGAATGGTACGCTCACTCTGACCGTCCGTCTGTGGATGGTAAGCCGTACTAAAGTTCAACCGCGTGCCCAAAGATTGCTGGAAACTCTTCCAGAAGTGAGACGTGTACCTGGTATCCCTGTCGGAGATAATAGTCACAGGTATGCCGTGTAAAGCTACAATCTTATCAACATAAAGTTGGGCTAACATATCGGAGCTATACGTCTCCTTGATGGGTAGAAAATGAGCTGATTTAGTCAGCCTATCGACTATGACCCATATTATATCGTTTCCTTTCCTGGTTTTGGGTAACTTGGTTATGAAGTCCATAGTCACGCATTCCCACTTCCACTCGGGAAGTTCAGGCTGTTGTAGCAAGCCAGACGGCTTTTGGTGCTCGGCTTTGACTTGAGCACAAGTCAAGCACTTTGCTACGTGGGCGGCCACAGACTTTTTCAAGCCTATCCACCAATAGTTTGCCTTTAAATCTTGATACATCTTGTCTGCTCCAGGATGGACTGAGTATTTGGAACTATGGGCTTCCTGGAGGATAACATCTCGTAGTCCTCCATAAATCGGAACCTATATACGTCCGTTCAGTCTAAGGATTCCATCCTTGCTAAGAGTCAACTGCTCCTTAGTTACTCCTAACTTTTCATTAGGATAATTAGCTTCCAACACAGCCTCTCGCTGTGCAGCTAAAATCCTTTCAATTAAATTGTTCTTGACCTCAATGCTTTTGGCATTGATTCGAATAGGTTTTACCCTTTCTTTCCTGCTTAAGGCATCAGCGACCACATTCGCTTTGCCGGGATGGTACCTGATCTCGTAATCATAGTCATTCAAGGTTTCCATCCAACGACGCTGCCTCATGTTCAACTCCTTCTGGTTGAACAGGTGCTGGAGGCTTTTGTGATCAGAATAAATCACAAATTTAATACCATAAAGGTAATGCCTCCACAATTTTAGTGCAAATACAACGGCACCCAACTCCAAATCATGGGTGGTGTAATTCTTTTCGTGCACCTTTAATTGCCTTGAAGCATAGGCAATCACCTTGCCCTTCTGCATAAGTACACACCCCATGCCCGTGTGTGATGCATCGCAGTAAACTACGAATTCATCTGTACCTTCCGGTAATGTCAGCACAGGTGCGTTGCTTAGCTTCTGCTTCAGAACTTCGAAGGACTCTTGCTGCTTTGGGCCCCAAATAAACTTTTCTTTCTTCTTGGTTAGGGAAGTCAAGGGCGCAGCAATCCTTGAAAAATTTTCAATAAACCTCCGGTAGTATCCTGCTAATCCCAGGAAACTACGAATTTCGGTAGGCGTCTTTGGCTCTTGCCAGTTCATGACTGCCTCTACCTTAGCGGGATCCACTTGGATACCACGCTCACTCACAACGTGACCTAAAAACTGAACCTCTCGTAGCCAGAATTCACACTTCGAGAATTTGGCGTAGAGTTTCTCACGCTGTAGTAATTCGAGAATGCAACGGAGGTGCTTCTCGTGGTCAGCTTGGTTCTTGGAATATATAAGGATATCGTCGATGAAGACTATGACAAATTTGTCCAAATATGGCTTGCAGACGCGATTCATGAGATCCATGAATGCAGCCGGTGCATTCGTGAGCCCAAAAGGCATCACTAGGAACTCGTAATGACCATAGCGAGTCCGAAATGCTGTCTTATGTACATCCTCATCTCTGACCCTTAGCTGATGATAGCCCGACCTTAAGTCGATCTTCGAGAAATAGCTTGCTCCTTGCAGCTGATCGAATAGATCATCGATCCTTGGTAAAGGATATCTATTCTTTATGGTCACTTTATTTAGCTCTCGATAGTCGATGCACAACCGCATCGATCCGTCCTTCTTCTTTACAAATAGGACTGGTGCTCCCCAGGGAGATGAACTAGGTCTGATAAAACCTTTCGTCAGCAGTTCATCCAACTGGGTCCTCAGTTCTTTCATTTCCGTTGGAGCTAGCCTGTAAGGCGCTCTTGCTATCGGAGCCGCTCCAGGGATGATGTCTATTCTGAACTCCACTTGTCTATCTGGTGGCAACCCAGGTAGTTCTTCAGGAAAAACTTCGGGGTATTCAGAAATGACAGGAAGATCCTCGATCTTCGGCTTAGGTTCTTCTATTATCACCTGAGCCATGTAAATTACGCAGCCTTTGTTCAAACACCTTGAAGCTTTGAGCATAGATACGTCCTCGGGTAATCCGTATCGCGTATCTCCTCGAATGGTAAGAGATTCACCACTCGGAGTCTTTAAAACTATCTGCCTTTTGCCGCAAATGATTTGGGCCTGATTATGGGATAACCAGTCCATGCCTAGCACAATGTCGAAGCCCGCTAGTTTGAAGGGAAGTAGAGATAGAGGAAAGAATGGTTCTTAATGGATATTTCACATCCCTCTAAGACAGTGGAGACGGTTTCTATCGTGCCGTCTGCTAACTCTACTTCGTATTTCGCATCAAGGGTTTTGATAGGCATATTTAGTAGTTGGCAAAATTTCTGGTCTACAAAGGATTTATCAGCGCCAGAATCGAATAGTACTCTTGCAAATATATTATTTACGAGAAAAGTACCTGTAAGCACGTTGTCGTTCTGGACCACTTCCTTTGCATCCATGCGAAAAACTCTCGCATTTGACTTCTTGGTCTCTTCCGCCTTCTTGGCATACTTAGGGCAGTTACTCTTGATGTGCCCCTTTTCATTACAACCATAGCAGGTTGCATCCTTGATCCTTTTGCACTCCACAGTCTTATGATCCTTGGACTTGCATAGTCCACAGGAAGGAGTCTTTGATTGCGACTGTGAGTTCGATGCAAATCTACATTTCCCAGAGTGGGGTTTCTTGCAGATTTTGCAGTTGGGCCTTTCACTAGCTTGCCCATCTTTCTTTGCCTCCGACCCTCTTTTGCCTTCACCATTTCCACGGTGCTTCTTCCCTGATCTTCGCGAGGTATCATCCTCACGTTTTCTCTTCTCAGCCTCCTTGCTCCTTAGTGTCCTCAGACGGACAACGTCTAAGGTGAGAGACAAGGAGAGGTCAGTAACTGACCTGAAGGTCGTCGGCCGAGAGGCCTTTACACTCGCCTTTATTGCGGGCTCCAAGCCCCCAATAAAACGGGCGATTCTTCGGGGTTCTGGTGTCACAAGGTATGGGACCAGACGAGACATTGTATTGAAACTCGTCAAATATGCCTGGCAGTCCAGGTTCGTCATCACCAGTGACACAAAGTCAGCCTCGATCTTCTCAACCTCATGCTGAGGGCAGTAGTTTTCCTTAATGAGAGCAATAAATTCCTCCCATGTCATCTTGTACAAAGCAGACTTACCAGATGCCTGCACCAACGCCCTCCACCATGCCAGGGCCTCGCCCTTAAATGACTGGGACACATACTTCACCACATCCCTCTCTGCACACCCGCTGATGTCCACAATAGTGTCCATTTCATCTAGCCAGGTGATACAATCCACAGCACCTTTCTCCCCTGTAAATTCCCGGGGCTTACAAGATACAAAGTATTTGTAGGTGCAACCCTTAGCATTGGATGCATCAGTATATTCTCTATCACGATGAACGCTGTTCTCAGTGGACGAGTGTTTGTCGTCATCTTTCTTGGGTTGAGAGGGTGGTTTGGAGTGTGTCTTTGGTTTAGAGGGTGGTTTTGATACGGTTCTGCCTTGGGACTCGGTATATTGACGATCAAGAGCTGCCTGAACAGCATTGTCAATCAGAGCCTTTAGCTTTGCGCCTGTTAGATGCACTGGCGCATTGTCGTAGTCATCTTCATTTGTGTGGCTGTTCTCTCCATCGGGATCCGCCATTGTAACTTGAATCTGCTACAGAAGATAACAAAATTTTATTTAGGAGATTATTATATAATTGTCTTTTATGACAATTTGTCGACCATGGTAACAGAGACCATATTTGGTTAACTTATTACTCATTAAATCTTAGGATTTGAATACATCCTATTTTAGCTATAACAATAATATTGGCGGCGTAAAGCCCTAATTACAAGGATGTTTATAATATTAGCCGAGATTTCAGAGAATCAAAGGCATAGAGATTTGAACCGTAGTTCTTTTATCTCTTTCTGACAGAGAGTCATAGACCACCACTGCCTTTTGTCTTTATAAGACAATTATTATGGCCCATAGGTACTACACCTCTAATGGATGTTTCAATATGGTTGGCCCGTAGGCACTACATCACTAATGGATGTTTTAATAAGAGTGGCCCGTAGGCACTACATCACTAATGGATGTTTTAATAAGATTGGCCCGTAGGCACTACTTCAATAATGGATGTTTTAATAAGATTGGCCCGTAGGCACTACATCACTAATGGATGTTTTAATAAGATTGGCCCGTAGGCACTACATCACTAATGGATGTTTTAATACGATTGATCACTTGCATAGGTGATTTAACCCACGATTTATAAATCATTTAGTTGGGCTTTGAAATCCTTAAAGGATTATTGTATAAGAATGACGCGCGTGATTTTAACGAATCACATCTGCCATGGTTGTTAACATGCTTGCAGCGGTTAACAAGGAATCTGAATCTTTTAATTAAGTCCTACCATCTTGACCGGATCTTAAAAGACACCAGGCTAGGTTACACTCATAAGATTCTTTATTTAGGCAGATCAATTTTAAAAGGAATGGTTTTGATTTATTTCATACATATTAAAACAAAACTCATAACATACATTCCAAAATCTCAAATACAATTACATATTGCCCTAAACAGGTCTTTCAAATAGTACATACCTCCATAGAGGTTTACAATGAGTGACAAGTCCACGTAGGGACTAATACAAGATAGGTGTCCATGTAAGGACTAAAAGATAAGTCCACGTAGGGACTGAAATACGATAAGTGTCCACGCAGGGACTTATTTCAAAATAGAAATTACATTAGTACAACTATTAAGGGCTAATGGTCACGTTTCTTCTTTTTGCCCTTTAGTAGGTTCGCCAAGCCCTTGAGAAATCCTCGGTGGCTTTTCTTCTCTTCCTCGAACTCTCTCTCCACACGATCTAGTCGATGGAGTATCTCTTCCTGTTCAGGAGGAGAGAAACGTGGTTGTGGCGCTTGTTGCGGAACTGGGGGTCTGGGAGGTATTGGATACCCATGAGCTGAGTAGTCCGGTGGTCCCATGTTCCCATGAGCTCCGTCAGGGTAGCGCGCATTATATCTAGCTGACACCACATATGGGTCGCGTTCATAACTGTAGTTGTATTGTGCTCGTGACGGTTCGAACGGGTTGTAAGCCGTTGGACCCGTATAAGCAGGTATGGGTTGGTCATACCCAAATGGTGGCGAATTTGGCGCAGCTGGTGCGGAGTTCGCCTCCTGTATAGGACTTGAAGGTCCTTCTTCTTGTAGTGGCGGATAGTGGCTACTACTAGAGTGTCGAGGGGTGCTGAAGTGGATACCCCCTCCTCCTCGTGTGGACATACGAGCATTTATCCTCCTACGCCTCGGCGGATCAGGCATTACTGGTTGCGCCGGTGGCGGAGGTGGTGGCGTAACTGCCTCAAAGCGTGAATCCTCATAGGGATCCTGTGGATGTCGCGGTTGTTGTGATGTCTGTTGGGGTGGCGTGTAATACCACTCATGTCGGTCAAATAACGCTTGGAAACTGTCTGGCCCCTGATAGGGTGTGCCATGGAAGGATGACCCATCAGAGACTTCTATCGGATGCATGGGCGTACCACGAGCAGGTTCAGTTGGATCAGTATCTTCATCCATATGGTCTTCGGAGAAGTGATCTTGTGGCCCTAATGGAACAAAGCCTGAAGGTTCCTGTATGTAGTCAGCCGGATTAAACTGACCTATGAAGTATGGAGTAGGGTCGTCGTAATTTCGGTGCGATACCGAACGTTGTAGAGGTATGAAGGAAGGTTGTGGGTTGTTGGGATCATTCTCTGAGTTTGGCCCAAAGGAGTGCCGGTAGGATGGCGTCGAGCTGTGCGAGGTGGAATGCCTCGCAGGTTCATACAGATCTCTTCGTCGTTGTGGTTCTTCACTCCGTGTCATTGAAGGATGTCTTGTAACTGATGGTCCAGCTTCGTTATCGTGATGTGTCACGACTTCTCCTCTGCCTCTTCTTCCCCTTCCTCTTCCTCGGAATATAACAGGTGGCATTTTCCTGCTTTATAAAACTTTAAATTCCAATAATAAAAGAAAAGACAAAATTGGAATAACAATTCGAATTTGTCCTAAGTTCTTGTCTAGACTCAAGTATGTGCAATTGTGTCATTGAGATTAAACACATTAGGATAGTGTTTAATTCACTCAACGTTGGCTCTGATACCAACCTGTCACACCCCGATTTCCACGTGTCTCACCAGTGGGCCCGGTGGGGGATTACCGTGACGATGTTGGCAACAATATAGTCAAACCACACAATTATATAAATGCACAGCGGAAGCTTAAGATAAATATATACTTCAACCTCTGGTTGTAATATCAAATGTATTACAGAAGTCGAATATATCCACAGCGGATCAAAATAATAATAAATTATTGTTCATTCAGATGCAGCATCGAGTTTGCGAGACTATGTACGATGCTTAGGACGCCTATACCGGCCCATTTCGTATAGTACCTGCACTTAATCTTTTTGGGGAAAATACGTCAGTTTACACTGGTAAATACATTCAACTGACACATTTGAAAATGTTCATAAAAATTGATTTGAATGCACAAGGCACAAACTCTTTTATAACTTGGGAAAATTATTAAAATCTTGTGAACGTTTTACATGTTCTTTTATGCGTTCAGTAGCCCGGGTCGTGCCGGGTTAAAGATTTATAGACACACCACATTGCGTAAAACCGTAGTATAAAAACCAACGGCTACGTCTTTTAAATTTAATGTCGACAATGTATACCGGGTGTACGCCTACACCGGGATGTCGATGGTCGTGGCCATTTCGTAAAATGATGCCAAGGATATCCGGGACAACGGTCATTAAACCCCCCAAAGGCTTTTAAGAAACAAAACTGTTTAAATGAGCCGATCATATTATTTAATTAACCACCTAAGCGATGGAAAATATAATGCTCAATCAAGCGGTATTAATATACCGTAACCCAAGCCCATATAGGGGAAATAAGTTAAAGTATTTACCTTTGCAAGTATTATTCCTTAGTTTGATTAAATCACCGATAGTTTTTACCGGGGCTCCTAATCTGGAACGAAGGTTTTAATTAACCTCTTAGAATCCTAACGGGTCTTTACATTGGCCGTAGCCTAGACCGGTTGGTTCCGGAATATAAATATGGTTTAATCGCGCGAAAAGGCGAAAACCGAGAATGGAGTGTGATTCTGACCCAACAAGTTCAGAGACTTGTTTTATATGGGTTTATGGTTCACACTCTGGATTTTGGGGTTCAAATAATATTATTTGACCCGTATCGGCTAATTTATGAAAACTAGTTTCATAAGCCGAACCGTGCGCGCAATCGGCGAAACGGTTTACCATGGGAGTCTTACGCTTATTTCCTAAGTCAATATGCCTTAAAGAGGTTGTGGTATCAGTAGGATACCTTCCGTGATGCCCGTAACGAGTTTAAGTTAATATTATGCCCCGTAGGGGCTTTTCGGTCATTTTAAAGACTTTTAAAGAGCTTTTCGAGTTCTACAGGAAATCTGAGTTTCCCGAACAGCTTATCAAGCTTAAAATACTTTATTTATTATTTGGAACCAGTAGCAACTGGAACCGGGTCAAAAGACCTTGTAGAACTCATGTTTTGGCCGAAAAGGCATATTCGGTATTTACCGAACCGTAGCCATAACCGCAGGTTATGAGCAGGGTAAAATTTATTAAAAATCTTTAAAATTCCCAAAATATTATTTTAATACAGTGGGTAAAAGTTTTGGTGACGAAATCTTGGTTTAGATGGTCGTTATGCTAATTGCGCCGTTAATTACTAAAGTTTACTTTAAAGTACGCTAATTAGCATAACTCTCATTCTAGACCTCGGATTGACGTGAAACTTTAAGGACGTGTTTATAATTTAATAAGCAAGGTTATGGTCCGTTCACGTGTCCGGAATGCTCGTTTTATTTTTAAAATGGCGTTACGGTCAACCTTTAGGCGTTTGACGGAAATACCCAAAAGACTTGGATAACTCATGAACCGATCACAGAGGTTTATACCAACATGTGACCTGGTCCTAAGAGGGTCCTAAGGCATATCTATACCTCACTAAACGGGTCAGAACTGAAGTCAAAGCAAAAGTCAAACTTTTGCGACATTCGGCTCCGAACCGGTTCAATATAGCAAATGGTCGATTCAAACGAGCGCAAACAGGTTTATATACTTATTATCATGTTTATGAACATCAAAACAGGTTTCATAACGTATACATTACAGATTATGTATAAAATGGCAAAATGACTTTCTGTTGACTAATTAAGTGCGCGTTTGACTCGATTATTTGACATAGTTAGAGTAGTGATCAGAGGGAACCCTTTTAGGGGCTTATTACCCACATAAATACCAACTCAAAACTACTTTTGATTCGTCGTAAGACTGAACCATCACTGCTTTATTTTAAAGTCAAACCGTATTTACGACGGTTTGGTTTTTAGCTATCTACTAAGGAAATGTGAAACCACAAAGGGTTAGATCACTTACAGAAGCTTGAGAGAAGACTTAAGAACACAGAGGAATGCTAGAGAGCTCTTGGAATGATCAGTTGAGTGTGTTTGAAGTGTGGTGAACTTATGAGCCAAGTGTGGCTATTTATAGTGTTCAAAAGACCTCAAGATCATCACAACTCAGTCTACATTTGATCATGGATCATGGGCAGGTGTCCCTAAGTGATATGGGTCGAGCATAGGGTGCCCATGCCTCATTTATTGGTTGTTGGTCGTTCAAAGGCTCCAAGAGGCAAGTAGTTACAAGTTTTCTGCATCTGGGCGTCCCACGCGGCCCCGCATGGACATTCCATGCCACTTTTACGCGGGCCGCCTGAGTTTAGAACATCAGGCGCGTAATTGAGGTGGCTCGCGGCCCGCCTCAACTTAAGTCCAAACCTCACGTGGGCCGCGAGAGGTTATGATTTCAGAAATTTTAAATCTTTTGTCATTATTACGAAATCCTGGTAATTAATAACGAAATCTTTCGTAATGATTTACCTGACCTTTCGGGTTTGAAGGGGTAACTTTGCGGTTTGGCCCCTCGGTTAATTACAACTAAGGACCTCGTGTTATTTACCCGCGTTGTTAAGTCCCCGGTTAGTTTATTAATTTATTCAGAAAGCCTTCACTTTCATTATTGACGCTTTAACCTTTCTCCTACGAATTCGATCGTAACTTTGTCGTTTCATAACGAAACTTCGCGAAATTTATATTTATATTTAGTGAGTGTATAATACCGTTACAAAGCCTTGGGAACGTTAAAGGGTCACTCAGAGGTATAAAAACATGTTGACACAGTTAACCCCTGTAGCTTGTAATCTCTCACTTTCTTTCGCGTTTCGCTTCGTACGATCTATGATTTATTCGTTTGAAGGTTCAAGCATTATTTAGGGTTACTATACAGTATATTTACCCTTGTTGACATTTATAACCCTCGAATTTATATACTTTCAAGGTTTGTCAAAATTAGTCCTTTATTTAATATCAATGCCACGTGTAAACAAATGACACGTGTTAACACATTATTGGACACAAAAATTCTAGGTGTTTACACTCGTCCTAAATCTTGTACTTTCTAGATCTACGCACTCCTATACCTTTCTATCTTTCAAATCTTAACTTCTAACCGTGAAATCAATCAAGATTCAAGTGTTCAAGGGTGATGTCATCATGTGTTCTTGAAGAACTTTCATGTTTTGGCATCAATCCACCAAGAATAACTTGGATCTAAACCGATTTCCACATAAGCAAACAAAGAATCTTTTACAGATCTGAAGAACAAATATTCACGGTGAAGGAGATTGAAAGATGGTTTTTCCAATTTCTTTCATCTCTTTTACACTCAATATCTTCAAAACATATAGAAACGGAGCTTGTGCCGACTTGCTAATCATTTTGGGTGGTTGGCATGGCCCCAGATCCGGATTCTATCCCAGAGTTCACCGATTTTGAGTTAAACGTAATACACCGTCTCGAACCGTTCGCTAACCGGATTTAGTGTTTTCACTGTCCGATTCAAGGAGAATCAAGTAAAGACGAGGTTCTGTGGTTTGACTCGTTGTCAAAATACCTCGAAGATAAGACAATGACAACACTCAGAACAACCAAGTGTTAGACGAACAGGCCGACCAGGTCAGGGTTGCTGACCGACTCGGACTGTTGTCCGAACGGCCAGCCAGCCGATCGGCTAGCACTGGTCCCACACTTAATCAATTTATGTTTTTAGAAGTTGAGTATTGAACGAACTGTTAATCGATCGGACTACACCGTCCGATTGGATTACTCTTCAAATCATGAGATACTATACTTCAACACTTAATTGATTTTCAACATGTTCAATGCACTAGGAGTGCCACCCGATCAAACTGTTGTCCAATCGAGTGCCTTCTGTTTTGGAACTTGTTTATACTAATAGTACTAATCGATCGGGTTGCCGGCCGATCGAACGACCGTTCCGACCTCGACCGACCTGAAAGGTAAGGATACTTCATGTTTTTCAAATACTGCAAGAAAAACCTCAAAAGTCAAACCATCATGCACAAACACATCTTACTAAAAGGAAGAAACAATCCACTCGAACAGCCATCTGATCGGACAGCCGTCCGATCGGACAGCTGTCCGAACGGACTGTCAACCGCACAGTCAGCCGTCCGATCGGACTACCGTCCGATCGACCAGCTGTCCGATCCTTCAACACTTGTTTCCGTTTTACGCGTTACTTATCGTTATGCTATCGAACTATTCAGGCTAACCCTACTCTCAAGCGCTCCCTTCAATCCATCAACCGCTGTGAGTATACTCGAACCCTTTTTGCCTTAGCACTTTTGGGTGTTACATACGTTACTTATTATAAATCACGAACGAGCACACTACTCAATACTTTAAACGCTAACCGTTATCGCATGTATTATGTGACTAAATGAATGTTTGTTGTTATGTTTACACATGGATTGTTGTCTACCTGCCTTAACGACGACAGTACTATAGTTTGGACTCAGCACCCGTTCACACGGGGGTTGTTAAGGACAATTACTTTCATGGATTACGGTGGTAATCATGTATTGCGAACTGCCTCGGGCAGTCAACCCGTAGTCATTGGTATCGATAGATCCATGTCGATAATTAACATGCATCGTTTTCCTCTATGTACGTGCTGGTTATGCGTAAACTATTTCGAACTCTATTATGCTATTATTAAACTTGTATGCTCACCTTTAACATTTTATGTATTGCCTTTATTTTAACGTATGTGACAGGTTTTTAAGATGCTTATCTGCTAGGAAAGCGAGGCTAGAATAAAGCTCTAGAGCCCAACAAATAGTTGTCTGTAGTAGTCTAATCAAGGGTCTCTAGAAGCAGATAAACAATTGCTATTTATTTAAATCTGAGTTGTCGGAACAGAATTAATTACCTGGATTTGGTCTGTAATAATTTGTATATTGTTTGAGATACGGTATGGGACGTATTATTTTAAATTGAATAGTATTGATAATTGTTGTGGAAACTTTTGGACAATCTGTTTCGCTCTGTGCCATGCCCCGATGATTCCGCCATCGGTTGGGGTGTGACAAAAGTTAACCACTGTTAGTAAAGGATAATCTTTGTTTCGCCAAATCACTGTTTCTCAAGACTCTGTTTGTAACCAAACAGAGGTTTCAAGCATATGTTTCTCATACCACTGTTTGAAATCCTAACCTCTGTTTTAAAAACCAAACCTCTGATTAATAAACAGATTTTAGGTTTCACAAGAGTGTATCATTTGTTTGAGATATCTAAAACTCTGTTTGACTAAAGTCAACCACTGTTGGTAAAGGGTAATCTCTGTTTCACCAAATCATTGTTTCTCAAGACTCTGTTTGTAACCAAACAGAGGTTTCAAACATATGTTTCTCATACCACTGTTTGAAATCCTAACCTCTGTTTCAGAAACAAATATTACAAAAAGAAAAACAAACATCAGTTTGACCAAAATATTAACAGACATTTAACCTTTGTTTAAAAAACCAAACGTCTGATTTATAAACAGATTTTAGGTTTCAAAAGAGTGTATCCTTTGTTTGCGGTATCTAAAACAGATATTTAATCTCTGTTTCTCCAAATTACATCTACTTGAAAAAGAGATGCATAATTACATCTAGAATTAACTTCCACAACAACAACTAAACAACAAAGCATAATCTAAAGCACAATAACATGCAAGAGTATTCAATAAGTTATAGAGATCGGCCTTTAGGTGAAAGGCCACTATAACCTTTGCCCGCGGTTTCGTCAACAACTTTTTACAGGTTGATAACTTTTGGTTGTTAACTTCAAGTACAAAGGCGAACTCTGGATAGTTCTCTTTCAACTCCTTGACATCAATTTTTGACCGACGGGTGAAATACTCTTCAGCTGTAGTTTTTATCATTTTCATGTGTTAGCCAAATAGCAAACAACATATTCCATCTAGAAAAACACAATACTGAGATGAGTACCGATGCGAGCCAAATTCAACATTGCTAGAAGCAAGCCTCTTTCTAGTGGATTCCCCGTAACTGCAGATGCAAATGCAGCAAGAGCCATTAAAACATGAATATTAACTTTCCCACCAGCAATATCTAACGGTGCATCATATGATGTTGACACCTGATCCAGTTACAAAATTTGATCACATTCAGTAGTGATGATGGGCATTGTGGACTTTGATCATGGCATCTAGAATATCAGGTCAAACAATATAGAATCAAGATTAATTAAAAGAAACAAAAAGGTTAATACTCGGGGAAAATAAGTTCTAAAATGCGGAAATCACCATATACTTTGAATCATTTACCTTTTTTTACGAAAAGGTTCATATGAATTCAAGATGTACTATGGTCTGGTCTAATCAAATATTGCAGGTAAGCAGTAATTAACTATGTATTCTGTTATTTAAATTAAAACTTAAGTGTTAAGTAAAATCTACAAACTTTTCGCGTTTATTATTTTACTTTTACCTATTAAGGAAGAAAATGCTTCTCAAGAGTGTATAAATGTAAGGATTGTGTAGGATCGCGTTCGGCCCTGTTTGAGTCGATCAGAAGAATTCCTATCCAAATCAAGAGGCGGAAACTAATGATTTGGTGCTATTTCAGTTGGATTCACTTAAATTTGCTGTTGTATTGATCAATAACACGAGTACACGTTCTGACAGCACTTCGGCAGCACTTCGTGGCTCACCGGAAGAATACACACACACCTATGTATTTAGGTTCGCTTGAAATGACCTCCTATATATAGCTGAGAAGGTTTCGCTTATACGGTCATGTCCGTATAAGCGAACCTACATCAATGACATATAAGCGGATCTAACATGTTCATAAGCGAACTTATGACTCAATGACACATAAGCGAAACTATCTCTAACACACATTTCTTGGTTTTCGTGCCATGTCTAATCTATACAACACTAAGACTCGATGTAAGACATAGTCGACAGACGTAGTGCACCAACAGACTCCCCCTCGGATGTTGACGGAGTCTTCGATTGTCAACCTACAGTCTTTATCAGTCTTCAATCTTCCTCCTAAAAATTTATCATTGCAAGAATCCGCAAAACTCTATCTTCATCATCAACAAACTCCTCTCTCTCGAATGTTGACATGGTGTCTTCAGACTTCCCCTCTCAATCTACTGGGATCGTAGTCTGGAATTCACAGCTTCATTATAAGATCGTGGACAGGCTTCCATCAGGTTCAAGACCGTTACCTGACTCTAATCTATCTCAGGATCATTACCTGGCAATATATACCTGCACAATCTCTACCCAAACATAAGTTTCTTCAAAGATTAACTCTTTTCAATCAATTTAGAAACTTTTGCAAGAATTTCCAGAAATAATTTTACATTCAAGATCTTTTACTGGCTCTTCTCAAGCAAACTTAACAACATCAAATACACTCTCCCAAACCTGTTCTTCATATTTAGCACTTTAAATTTCGAAAATCAACTTCTCAACACCAATTGTCAAAAATCTTTTTGAATTTTTCAAAAAAAAAAAAAAAAGTAACTAACACCAATGTAAAAAACACGAGAAAATGCAGAATGAAATATTTACAGACAATATTTTTGTGAGTTCGTGCAAGAGGATCATATCAGTATCTGAGACATATCATCAACACTGTTAAGCTTGATTTCATTTTAAGCTCTAAACAATTTACCTAGATTGTCAGTATGTTTGTCCTCTTAAATTTTCACACAGATTTCAACTGTTTCGAGATACGCAATTAGTGTCTTAGATACTTAAACTTATCCGTGTGTCCCACTACTTGAATATACTCCCGTATCCAGATCCCAATATTCAGTCTTACAGGTGAGTATACCACAGCTGATATCTGTAAAGGGGTATGTGCGAGGGCCGTGAGAGCTCAGGTCGATACTTCCGTATACGCATAGAGATGACGGCTTCGACTTTCGGTGTGTCCCCTTTAGAGGATCTTTTATTTACAATAGCAGCGACTATCAATTTTATTGTTTCATCAGCATGCTGAGGGCGAGCTTATATTTCAAAGCTTTTTGCAGAAAGCATTATCCGGGGACTAGGTCAGTATTTCCATACAGCAGAAGTCCCGGGATAATACCCCAGATATCACTGAGCATAAAGACCTAGTATCTCAGAATACGGGACCCTTCAAACAGGATTTCAGGGGTTACCTATATATCCAAGCAGTTTTGTTAACCCACAGAATAAGCAAGTTTGATTTTAGATTTATATCTCTTTACAGTTTACTAAATGTGCAAAAACCTACTAACACTCCACAGTAAGATTGTTTATCACATTTTGACTATCCATTTCTTTAGCGTGCTGTGATAGTCCACTGATGTACTATCATTTCCTCTTATATGCAACCAAAACTCATTTTTCAGTTTTATCATGTTTTTGGTTTTTTTTTTCAAATTTTCTGATGTTTTGGATTTTCTAAAAATTCTTACTCCCCCTAAAATTCAAATACATCTAACGAAAATTGAAAACAAACTATACAAAACATGACAACTGATATCGAAACACCTCAATTCTCCATCCGTTTGGCTTAAACAGTCAGAACTCCCCCTCACAACAAACTATTTTCCCATAATGATTTCAAAACACTCAAGTTTGTTTTAATCAGAATGGTTTTTCCGGAAAATAAGTTTGATGGGTTTGTCAATTAACAAATTCTGGATATGTTTATCATATAGTCTTTCAACCACTTGTAGTAAAAATTCAAGTACAAATTAATGTCCTTGATTTACCATATGCAGATATACACAATCAAATCTTCAAACCTGATTTTCAATCAATTACCATCTGTTGGTTGAATTCTCAAAGTGTCGATTCCTACTCCTCGCTTACAAACCTGGGAGTTCCGGCAAGTCCTGCAAAAACTTCTCAAACACCTTATACAAACATGATAAAGAATGATGCCGATTCATGATCCACGATTACCAACTTGGGATCTCCGGCAAGTCAGGTTTTTATTCTTTGAAAAATATATCCACCCAAGCCTGACCTTCCTTGGGTGTACAACAACTTCTTCATCTTTTCTTTCAACGGACTTGTGAACCCCTCTTTTGGCAGCATAAAATTCTTTAACACCTTTGGCCTTACCATTGACCATTTTGCCAAAAATGTGTTTCACATTTCCGTTGAAAGTCTTTTCAAACATCAAATTTCTTCTTGTCAGAATAAAATTGATTTAAAATTTCAACCTTTCCAATTTTCTTCATAAAATTTTCAGCACGCAAAGGTGGAAAATTTTCGTCGTTCATAGTTGGAACTTTTCTTTCAACCTTTTTCTCAACACGTGGCTCCTCTGATTTTGTGGAATCAGATTCATCACCAGAATTATTACCTGAACCTTTCATAACCCATTTTTGATTTGGCACATTATCTTTTCTTTTAAAAGCACTCTTTGAACATTCTCCTTTCTCAAAAGTGGAATTTTCAAAGCCAGTAAACTTTCGGGTTGAAAGTTCAGTTTTTCACGACTTTCTCTTTCATTTTACCAGAGACTTCCTGTTTTGGCTTGAATGTCTTCGGACAATTCTCACAACATGACCACAGTTTTACACTGAAAACAGGTTCTCTTTCAATCTTCTTTGGAACAATTCTTCTTCAACTCTTCTTGCTTCTTGGCAAGGAATTCCTGATTTGTCTGCTTTCTAAATGATTGTTCTTTTTCAGCCTATGACGTTTTCGCTGAAACAAACATAGTTTTTGGTTTATACATTTTCCATTTTTATAGTTTTTCGGTGGAATAAAACCAAGACCTTTCTTTTTGAAATTACGATTATAGTTTGGTTTCTTTTGGAAACTATAACCACAATTCTAACCCATTTTTTTGTTAATTCTTTGTTGATTTCTTGAAGTGTATTGTTTAGGTTTTCCGGAAAGATGTAAGTCTTTTATTTCAGAAATATTAATTTCTGTTATTTTGAAAACCTTTTGAATCATTTCAAATCTAACACTTCTTATTGGAAAAGTATCATCAGAATATAATTTGTTAGAATCTTTTAAAGTATAAGCCACTTTGAATGATTCATCATTCAAATTAGATTTTTGATAGCAAAAACTCTTTATCATAAACCCGTTTGTCCTTTTTGAATGTTGACTTTGACGCATTGGACCCTGACTTTGACTCGGGTTTGGACTCCATGTTTGACTCCTCACTATCATCTTTATCTAACACATGATCGACCACACTTTTTATCAACTTTGACTCATGATCAGTGTCGGATGACGTGTACGTGACATCAATATTTTCTGGCAAGTTATCCGATGGCCCAGACTCCCATTCTAAGTGTATTGCTTTTTTCGACTCTCTCGGGATTTGGATTTCGAGGCGAATATCCATTTTCGACCGGGGGCGGACATCTATTGTAGACCACACTTGATTTCTTACCAGAAGTATTCACTTTTACTTCG
This sequence comes from Helianthus annuus, assembly GCF_002127325.2. Lineage (NCBI taxonomy): Eukaryota > Viridiplantae > Streptophyta > Magnoliopsida > Asterales > Asteraceae > Helianthus > Helianthus annuus. The sequence continues at coordinate 17,378,931 of NC_035446.2, forward strand.
TCTTTTGTCACAGATTTCTTTTCTTCGGACGTCTTCACTTCTTCAAACGTCTTCAAATTCTCCACAACCGGATAAATCCTGTCAACAACAAAAGTAGAACATGAGTAACTTTCTAATAATTTTCTAACTTTCTCAGTTTCTATCTTTTGTGTTGTTAACTCCAACTCCAGATCAGCGCATTTCTTTATATGAAAATTGGCATCATCAAGCTGTCTCAGATACGCTATAGTGTATTCATTGCCACAGCTTGTTCACCACTCGAATCAGTATACTTGTTAATTTTCTCTGTTCATTGTTGTCACACCCCGACCACGTAAAACAACAAAACGTGGCGGAAACGTCGGGGAGTGTTGTAACAGAATCATTGTTTCATAACCATGGAATAAATTGTTTCATTTTATTAAATCAAGTGAGATGCAATGTCTTAGCAATAAAGAAACATAACATAATTAACTAGTCTTGCATCTTTTAATGTCACTAAGGCCTCGTCCATTCCTATGTGAGCATACACCAACATCATCATCATATAACACCAACTACTGTACCTGAAACACATGTGAAAATACGTCAGCATAAAAATGCCGGCGAGTACATAGGTTTTATGAAAAACAGAATTCATGACTTAGGTTTAAGAAAATGTTTAACCAAAAAACTTGTCATAAATCCAGTTTAAGTGTTTGCTTTTATAAAACGTTTGAAAAATTGATGATGAGAGGTATAGTTAAAAAGAATGATGTAAGGTTAAGTGAATAACCAAGTAAAAAGGAGTTTGTATAAAACAAACTGTTTTGTAAAACAATGTGTTGTGAAAAATATGTTATTTGTGTAAAAATGTATAAGTCCAAATGAATGATTTAAATAACGCTACGCCATGTAATATATATATAATACAAGCACTAATATATAGGAAGTACCAGCGGCGTATCCACCATGCTTGTATCACATTACACACGTCTCGTTACTCAAATCACTTACCCACATAAACCACCACTGTAAATTGCCCATGTCTAAACCGTTGTCAAATGTCAATCAAGTAATGTGTAAACAAAATGTCATGTATGGCAAGTGAAATATGTAATAACCAAACGATAGGTAAGAATGCACAAACAATGTACTAAGTATGCGACGGATGGACATACATAGCATGATACAAAGCATTAAATGTCTTGTAAAACGATGTACTAAGTATGCACACAATGGACATACATAGCATGTGATGTAAAATGTACTAAGTATGATGAACATACATAGCATGAAATGTTATGTAAAACGATGTACTAAGTATGCACACAATGGGCATACATAGCAAAAACATAATAAAATCAGTACTAATAGTGTACTAGTGAATCATAGCAAGTATATGATATAAAAGCATGAAATCATGAAAGTAACAAGTAGGCACATGTGTTTCACCCCAAAATGTTTGGAAAACAGTAAAAGAGGGGTCTATGTACTCACTTGAGGGTGCTTAGAAGTCTTGAACAAACAACCAAGCAAAGCTAGAGGGATCACGGAATCAAACGGCACCCTATATAGATAACTACATAAATAAACCGGACCTAAATCGGGGGATTGGATAGTATGAGGTTTCGTAAACCAAATGAGTATTGGAACTCATATGATATGGTCTAACAAGGCCTACATACTAAAATGAAACCTATCCTAAGTGCTTTCGACCCATTATGATCCATTAAGGTAGCTTACGCTACTTTAACGCGTTGCACGCGTAAAACGCATTCGGAAAGCCTAACTAGTCCTATGACAAGTATTATATGCCTTAACATGTCGAATATTGTTGCTAAATCAGCTTAGATGTCAAAAATTAAGTTACATATGCTTAAAATGAATTTATGCGTAAAAAGGGCATTTGGGTAATTTACCTAAGGCATATAAACTACCTATCACACAACTACTTAAATGATGTGACCATAAGGTATAACCTTGGAAGGTTATTCCTACACAACTATGGTCACCTAAAGTGTTTGGTCGGATCCTAATGATCGACCAAATGGGTCGGGCTCGAAAGTATAAGCGATTGATTAGATCGCTTACCTTTACGACCCTAAACAAGCACAAATCTAAAAGCGACGAGCTAAACATGTTAGAACATGTTTAGTAAAGTTAGAAAACAGGTTTGGTAATCAAAAACACGGTTTTGATACCCTAGAGTAGTTTGGTTACAAAATACGCGAGAAAACGCATTTTGGCCGAAACTACGACTCGTCACTGAGCCTAGATAACATGGTAATCAGTGGGTATAAGTCACTAGGGACTATAACCATCGTGATTACGCTCACGTTATGAAGTTCAAACGAACTTCGCGTTGACCATAAACTGATCAATGCAGAAAGTCAAACACAGTTTGACTTTAACAATAGAAATGAATGAAAAGAACGAAGGAATACTTACAAAAGGTCCCCGCAAGCTTTGACCCGATTCACTCTCAGGTAGGAAGCAAATACTTCCACTTAGAGAGCAAGAATCAGATCAAATGTGAGGAATGCAAGTGAAAGC